>NW_025178558.1:0-2198 GCF_004010195.1 Chiloscyllium plagiosum | reverse complement strand
TGCGAGATTTTATACTCACTGCTTTCCTTCCCGACTGCCCCTCTGGTCCCCATCACTTCTCCCGCTGCTCCAGCTCCTTCTGTGAAAGGGAAAACACCACTGTCCGCAACCGGTAAATAATTTTTTTAAAAAACTGCCTTACCTTAGCAGCAGTGTTCCGGCTTCATCTTGCCTCCGCTGCTGCTCGCACTCAAAATGGTACCATGATCAAGCAGATGGTATTAGTTTAGAATAGCATCATGGCTGGCACACATTTAAATGTTGTTTATTTCCCCACCTCAACCACTTCAGGTTGCAGCTCATTCGTACGCATCCCATTCCCTGCGTAAAACAAGTTGCCCGTTAGTTTCCCTCTAAGTCTTGCCCCTCTAACGTCAACCTGATGCCCGCTCGCCCTCGATTCAACAAGACTGGGAAAAACACTGAGTACATTCACCCAAAACATCCTCTCATGGACTCTGAAGCAAAATGTCTTAACTTGTCTAACCTTCCCCTATTGTTCAGACCATTGAGTCCAGTCAACATTTTTGTAAATTTCTTCTGCACTATTTCTAGTTATTTGCATTCTTTCCATATCAATGTGACCAAAACTGAACACAACTCTCCAAGTTCAGCTTCACCAAAGTCCAATACAGCAGCAACATAACTTCTCGAGTTCATCATTTCTATATTCAATGCCCTGATTGATAAAGGCTCATGTGCTAAAATCCTTCTTTACTGCCCTGTCTACCTATGACACGACTTCAGTGAACTATGCACCTGAACCCCAATGTCTCTCTGTTCCCCTGCACTCCTTTTGCCTAACCAATCACTATGAAACTCCTACCTTGATCACTGTTCAAAATGCAAGTACTCACATTTTTGTACATCAATTTGTCCGTTCTTGGTCCACTTCCCTAGCTGTTCAAGTTCCTGCTACAATGTCTATGAATCGTTGTAATACTCAACGATATCAACGATACGTTAATGTCAGCTGCAAACGTTCTAAACGCACCTTGCAAGTTCTCATCCCAAATAATTGATATTCACAACAAAAAATAATGGGCCCAGCACCGACTAATGAGGCACTCCAGCAGCTACAATGTTGCAGTAAAATACACACCCTGCCACGACTAACGTCTTCTTCACACCATCAAGTCAATTGTATATCCAATATGCAGGCAATACTTCTTTTAAAAGGACTTTTTGGAAAGTCTGTTGGATTTTATGTCTTGGTGTGGACATAAGTTTTGAAATAGATAGAGTGGGGAATGGGGATATTGCTTATTTGAAGCTTCAGAAGGCTTTGGACAAGTTTCTACAAGGGCGAAAGTATAAGTCAGAAGAGCTAATGGCCCCTTCAAGGTCCAGGAGGCCGTCAATGTGTGGTAATACAGGAGATACGTGAGATCCTGAACAAATGTTTTGCTTCAGTATTTGCTTTGGAAAAAGATATGGAATCTGAGGAACTTGGGCAAATATGCTGTGATGTGTTGAAAAGACTCCGCAATAAATGAAGTGTTGATTATTTTGGGTAAAAAAACTCATCTGATTCGCTTGTGCCCTTTAGGGAATGACATCTGACATCCTTGCCGGGTCTAGTTCACAAGTGACGCCAAACCCACAGCACTATTGTTGACTCTAAGCTGCCTCCGAGCAATTAGCGGTGAGCAATGTTTGCTGGTCTATCCATTAATCACCTCACCTGAAGAATATATGTCTACAATTGCATACTTCCGTCTTTACCTCAGCAAACACATCCAGCTGCAGTAATTCGTTCTGCTTTGTAATATCATTTAAACCTTTTCCACTCTCTGTAATACTCTCAGCACTTCCAGCAACTTCAACTCTCCCTGTTCCTATTATGTCATTAAATCCTGACAATGTTTCCTCTTCCTACTGAATCCTCCGCAAGTAGACTCCTTTGCACTCCATTTAGCAAATACTTCTATGCTTTGTCTGTTAATAAAACAGACTATCTCTTTAAAATTATTAGATGATTTTTCAGTGGTCTTCTGAGTGTCTCTGAATCGAATCAGATGCTTTCTGTCCTGAATGAGGGGCAGGTGGGAATTTCTTGCTGAGGTTTGGGCTGTTTCAATAGAATGTCCTTTTGTTGAATGTTTCACACTGTTCCTTCAAATGTTTTCCACTGTTCACTTACAGACACTTACGTCAGGCTGCTAACATTGTTAACCATGTTTAGTTCTCTCAAAATC
>NW_025178557.1:1100-2198 GCF_004010195.1 Chiloscyllium plagiosum | reverse complement strand
ACCTTCATGGCCTCTACTGGGGGAATGTAGAGGGGCAGAGTAGACATCACTGAGGTGTAATGTCAGGGCTCGGGGCAGGCAGGACAGTCATTGGTGAAGTTCATTGTGGTGGGGCTTCACGTCTGAAAATGTGTGGACAGGGTCTGTCAGGTAGTGTGAGGTATAAAGGGGCCATGGAGGTGTGAAACCGTGTACCTAGTGATCTGGCAGAGCCCAATGCTGACAGTGTCCACCGTGAATTGCATTCCCTGCCAGCACTTACCACTCTCTAAATATGAAATGAAACTGGGAAATGGCTGGGCCAGTGACCCAGGATAGATGGGGACAATGTCACTCTGACAGTAAAAGCCTGGGATCCACCTCTACTGGATGCCAGGACATTGAAGGATCAATTACATAAAGGAGGTGTTTGCAAACTCCAGTTACATTTAATTTGCAGTCATTTCATCATCCGTTTGCAAACCACGCAGAGCACACATGGAGAGGGGTCATCTGCTGGGTCAGAGTAATTGGCACCTTGCCTTTGGTGTTGCCAATTGAACACTGGCTCCTCAATGATGCAGATGCTAATTGTCACAGACTTAGAAAGAGGTGAATGTTGGCCAAAGATGAACCATTATTTGTGCAACACCCAATGGTGCTGACATCATCTCTCATGTCAGTGTAACAATAGTCTGAGGAAGGGTCACCGTACCCGGAACATTAATCCTGATTTCTCTTCACAGATGCTGTCAGACCTGCTGAGCTTTTCCAACAACTTCCCTTTTTGTTTCTGATTTACAGCATCCACAGTTCTTTCAGGTTTTATTTAACAATCGTCTGCACTGAATGTGGTGAGGGCACATGGGATCCTGGTCTTTCAGTGGTTTCCTGGTGAGTGGTGAGTTGTTTCAGGAATAGCCCTTGGTAAAATCGGGATAGAATTGGATGTGCGGGATGCCACAGGAACGGGGTAGGTAATGATGTGCATTTGGTAAGATGAAGTGAGAAGTCTCACTTGTCCTCACAGCGGGAGTCTCTCCAAAAATCCTGAGGCAACTTGTACACCAACAAAGCAATGCAAGATTCAGCTCAAACAATTAACCACATTGTGTAGAA
>NW_025178557.1:0-963 GCF_004010195.1 Chiloscyllium plagiosum | reverse complement strand
AAAAATAAAAACCAAATCTCCAAAGGAAGTGTGCTGATTGTTATTAAAATGTCATCCCCTGAATGATGCACTGCAGCTCCTGCAATGCCGAGTGTTCAAAGCTGGCTGGACATATCGCTGTGGGTATTGCAATGTCTCTTTATACTCGTTGTTTTAAAATAATCAATATAATGTCATTGTGGTGGAGATAGTGCTCTCCCACCTGTCACATTTAGCATTTAACACGGGAACAGGAAGTTTGTTACAGCTGTCTGTCATCCTCAGTTGAGTCAGGGAGACAGCCTTTCTCAGGGGCTCCTGGTGCACCCAGCCGAGTGCAGCCTCCGATCTGTCCTGGCCCTGCTCGGGGCAGTCAGAGTCAGGATGATCTCCATATAAGGGATGAGGAACCGAATGATCAGCAGCACACTCTCCGTCTTGACTCTTTCTGCCCCTTGGCAGGCTGTTTTTCTCCTGGAATGAGAGAGAGGCAGGTAACAATGCTCAAAAAATCTTAGTGCTGCTTGGACTTACCAAAACGACACAAGATACAGCCCAAAGCGTCAGGGGTCTGAGAAGGAAAGTATGGAAACTAAAGAAATAACATGCAAACCACACACTGGCTTCAGCATCCACAACTGATTTCTTTGTTCTATTAAGACCTGTGCTTGGTTTTAAAGTCAAACCAGACTCACTGAATTTGTATCTTTCTCCACATGGATTAGTGATTAACACAGAAGAGATCTGTGACCCTGGCTCACCCCTTATCCCCAAAATGTGTGGTCAGGACGGACAGTCCAGGATAGCAGCCTCCATCTGTGTCCCCAGTCACTGTCCCTTCAGCAATACAGAGGGATCTGGGTTACCAGGGAGAAGGAGCGAAACTCTTTATCTGATCCTGTGCTCTTTCTGTCCTGGGATTGTTAGATGGGGACATTTTTAAGGGATCTCTATTTTCCATTTCCTTTCAGTTTTGAAAGAGTA
>NW_025178556.1:0-2198 GCF_004010195.1 Chiloscyllium plagiosum | reverse complement strand
CTATATTAGACATGGTAACTGCTGTTCTCTATAGAATACACAGGGAAAGCTGTTCTCTATATTAGACATGGGAACTGCTGTTCTCAATGTTATACACAGGGACAGCTGTTCTCTATATTAGACACGGGAACTGGTATTCTCTATATTAGACATGGATCTGCTGTTCTATATATTATACACAGGGACAGCTGTTCTCTATATTAGACATGGTAACTGCTGTTCTCTATATTATACACAGGGACTGCTGTTCTCTACATTAGACATGGGAACTGCTGTTCTCTGTATTATGCACAGGGACACCTGATCTCATAATTAGGCACAGGGACAGCTGTTCTCGACATTAGACATGGGTACTTCTGTTCTCTATATTAGACATGGGAACTGCTGTTTTCTATATTATACAGAGGTACTGCTGTTCTCTATATTACACACAGGGACAGATGTTCTCTACATTCGACATGGGTACTTCCGTTCACTATATTAGACATGGGAACTGCTGTTTTCTATATTATACACAGGTACTGCTGTTCTCAATATTATACACAGGGACTGCTGTTCTCTATATTATACACTGGTACAGCTGTTCTCTTTTTTAGACATGGGAATTGCTATTCTCTATATTATACACAGTGACTGCTGTTCTCCATATTATACACAGGGACTGCTATTCTCTATATTAGACATGAGAACTGCTATTCTCTCTATTATACACAGGGACTGCTGTTCTCCATATTATACACAGGGACTGCTATTCTCTATATTAGACATGGGAACTGCTGTTCTCCATATTCGACATGGGAACTGCTGTTCTCTATATTATACACAGGTACTGCTGTTCTCTATATTATACACTGGTACAGCTGTTCTCTGTATTAGACATGGGAACTGCTGTTCTCAATGTTATACACAGGGACAGCTGTTCTCTATATTAGACACGGGAACTGGTAATCTCTATATAGACATGGATCTGCTGTTCTATACATTATACACAGGGAAAGCTGTTCTCTATATTAGACATGGTAACTGCTGTTTTCTTTATTATACACATGTACTGCTGTTCTCTATATTATGCACAGGGACAGCTGTTCTCGACATTAGACATGGGTACTTCTGTTCTCTATATTAGACATGGGAACTGCTGTTTTCTATATTATACAGAGGTACTGCTGTTCTCAATATTATACACAGGGACTGCTATTCTCTATATTAGACACGGGAACTGCTATTCTCTATATTATACACAGGGACTGCTGTTCTCTATATTATACATGGGAACTGCTGTTCTCTATATTATACACAGGTACTGCTGTTCGCTATATTATACACAGGGACTGCTATTCTCTATATTCGACATGGGAACTGTTATTCTCGATAATATACACAGGGACTGCTATTCTCTATATTAGACATTGGAACTGCTGTTCTCTATATTATACACAGGGACTGCTATTCTCTATATTAGACACGGGAACTGCTATTCTCTATATTATACACAGGGACTGCTGTTCTCTATATTATACACAGGGACTGGTGTTCTCTCTATTATGGACAGAAACTGCTTTTCTCCATATTAGACAGGGGAACTGATGTTCTCTATGTTATGCACAGGAACTGCTGTTCTCTATATTGTGCACAGGAACTGCTATTCTCTAAATTTGACACAGGGACTGCTGTTCTCTATATTATACACAGGGACAGGTGTTCTCTATATTAGACATGGGAACTGCTGTTCTCAATATTATACACAGGTACTGCTGTTCTCTTTATTGTACACAGGGACTGCTGTTCTCGAGATTGTATACAGGAACTGCTATTCTCTAAATTTGACACAGGGACAGGTGTTCTCTATATTATACACAGGGACTGCTGTTCTCCATATTATCCACAGGGACTGGTGTTCTCTATATTAGACATGGGAACTGCTCTTCTCCATATTAAACACAGCGACTGCTGTCTCCATATTTTGCACAGAAACTGCATTCCTCCATATTAGACAGTGGAACTGATGTTCTCTATATTACTTATGGTTCTCTATATTATACACAGGCACTGCTGTTCTCTATATTAGACATGGGAACTGCTATTCTCTATATTATACACAGGGACTGCTGTTCTCTATATTATACACAGATACTGCTGTTCTCTATATTTTCCACAGGAACTGCTGTTCTCTATATTATACACAGGTACTGCTGTTC
>NW_025178555.1:0-2198 GCF_004010195.1 Chiloscyllium plagiosum | reverse complement strand
GGTCTCACTGCAGTAATTTGGCATTGGGAAGGCCATTGGGGAGAGGGGTCTCTCTGCAGCACATTGGCTTTGGGAAGGCCATTGGGGAGAGGGGTCTCACTGCAGCACATTGGCTTTGGGAAGGCCATTGGGGAGAGGGGTCTCACTGCAGCACTTTGGCTTTGGGAATGCTATCGGGAGATGGGTCTCACTGCAGCACATTGGCATTGGGAAGGCCATTCGGGAGATGGGTCTCGCTGCAGCACGTTGGCATTGGTAAGGCCAATGGGGAGATGGGTCTCACTGCAGCACGTTGGCTTTGGGAATGCCATTGGGGAGATGGGTCTCCCTGCAGCACGTTCGCTTTGGGAAGGCTATTGGGTAATTGGGTCTCACTGCAGCACGTTGGCATTGGGAAGGCCATTGGGGAGCTGGGTTGCCCTGCATCACGTTGGTTTTGGGATGGCCATTGGGGAGATGGGTCTCACTGCAGCACATTGGCATTGGGAAAGCCATTGGGGAGATGGGTCTCACTGCAACACATTGGCATTGGGAAAGCCATTGGGGAGATGGGTCTCACTGCAACACAATGGCATTGGGAAGGCTATTGGGGAGATGGGTCTCCCTGCATCACATTGGCATTGAGAAGGCCATTGGGTAGATGGGTTGCAGTGCAGCAAGTTGGCATTGGGGAGCTGGTTCTAGCTGCAGCATATTGGCTTTGGGAAGGCCAAAGGGGAACTGGGTCTCAGTGCAATCGGAAGGCCATTGGGAACTGTGTATCGGTGCAACACATTGGCTTTGGGGAGTTGTGTCCTGGTGCAACACATTGGCATTGGAGAGGCCATTGGGGAGATGGGTCTACCTGTAGCGCATTGGCTTTGGGAAGGCCATTAGGGAGCTGGGTCTCACTGCAGCACGTTGGCATTGGGAAGGCCATTGGGGAGATGGGTCTCAGTGCAGCACGTTGGCTTTGGGAAGGCTGTTGGGGAGCTGGGTCTCAGTACAGCACCTTCGCATTGGGAAGGCCTTTGGGTAGCTGTCTCACTGCAGCATATTGGCATCGGGAAGGCCTTTGGGTAGCTGTCTAACTGCAACACATTATCATCGGTAAAGCCATTGGGGAGCTGTCTAACTGCAACACATTGGCATTCGTAAAGCCATTGGGGAGCTGTCTCTCACTGCTGTACATTGGCATTGGGGAGATGGGTCTCAGTGCAGCACGTTGGCTTTGGGAAGGCTGTTGGGGAGCTGGGTCTCAGTACAGCACCTTCGCATTGGGAAGGCCTTTGGGTAGCTGTCTTACTGCAGCATATTGGCATCGGGAAGGCCTTTGGGTAGCTGTCTAACTGCAACACATTATCATCGGTAAAGCCATTGGGGAGCTGTCTAACTGCAACACATTGGCATTCGTAAAGCCATTGGGGAGCTGTCTCTCACTGCTGTACATTGGCATTGGGGAGATGGGTCTCAGTGCAGCACGTTGGCTTTGGGAAGGCCATTGGGGAGATGGGTCTCACTGCAGTAATTTGGCATTGGGAAGGCTATTGGGGAACTGTGTCCGGGTTCAGTACGTTGGCATTGGGAAGGCTATTGCGGAGCTGGGTCATGGTGCAGTATGTTGGCATTTGGAAGGCCATTAGGCAGTTGAGAGTCAGTGCAGCACATTGGTGATGGGAAGGCCATTGAGGAGTTGTGTCCTGGTGCACTACGTTGGCATTGGGAAGGCCATTGGGGAGATGGGTCTCAGTGCAGCACATTGGGCATTGGGAAGGCCATTGGGTGGATGGTATCGGTGCAACACTTTGGCATTAGGAAGGCCATGAGGGAGCTGGGTCCTGGTGCAGAATGTTGGCATTGGGAAGGCTATTGGGTAGTTGGGTCTCAGTGCAGCAAGATGGCATTGGGAAGGCCATTGGGGAGCGGGGTCTCCCTCCAGCACATTGGCATTGGGAAGGCCATTGGGGAGATGTGTCTCACTGCAGCATATTGGCTTTGGGAAGGCCATTGAGGAGATGGGTCTCACTGCAGCACATTGGCATTGGGAAGGCCATTGGGGAGCTGTGTCTCACTGCAGCACATTGGCTTTTGGAAAGCCATTGGGGAGATGGGTCTCACTGCAGTAAATTGGCATTGGGAAGGCCATTGGGGAGCGGGGTCTCCCTGCAGCACATTGGCGTTGGGATGGCCATTGGGGAGATGGGTCTCACTGCAGCATA
>NW_025178554.1:0-2197 GCF_004010195.1 Chiloscyllium plagiosum | reverse complement strand
CCTATTCCTGCACCTATTGTCTATTGTCTATTGCCAGAGGAAGTAGTGGAGGCTAGTACAATTAAAACATTTAAAAAAGCACCTGGTTGTGTATATGAATAGGAAGGGTTTAGACGGATATGGACCAAGTGCTGGCAAATAGAACCAGATCAATTTAGGATATCTGGTCGGCATGGACGAGTTGGACTGAAGGGTCTGTTTCTGTGCTGCACATGTTCATGACTCCATGACTTCTCCAGAAGCTGTGAATACAGTATGCTGGATAGGAATAAGTGGGTTTGAGAAACATTACGGGCTCTGAACTATGGTATCCTTAGAGGGAATGGACATCATTAGGCAGAAAATGCCAGTAGCAGGCAGCAGAAAGAAATGGATGTGATGGAAGAGCAATAGTTGTCCCAGAACATGAAGAAGAGTGAAGACAGTGTGCCAAAATGGTAGGGTCAAATCATAGATAATGGAAATAGTCTGCGCTTGAGGCTAGTGTGAATTTACTCAGAGTTTGAGAACAGGAACATGCCATGGAAATGGTTAAATTGCATGATTTGCATTGATAAGTCAGTAGCTACAAAACTGATTACAGCCGCAGTTTTAGAGCTTGTGTGATTCCACTCCAGATTAAAGATCAGATAATTCTCGGTAGGCAGTTTAATCCTGATTTTCTATTTCAGGAGTGCAAAGAACGTGCACACAAATGCAAATGGCTTATCTAGGTTTTTAACTAAAAGTCGAGATTATGGTGTCTAACTCTGCATATTTCTATTGTTTTGTAAGGAACATTTAAATGAAAGCAGTAATATTGGTAATAGCTGATCATGAACTTACCTTTTTAATTTTGTTTCTCTGAAAATGCAAGCTGAGATATGGTTCCTGTGTATGTGAGGGAGTATGAGTGAGTGTGTGTAAATAAGTGAGTATAATGTATGAGTATGTGTATGAAAATGAGTAGGAGTGAAAAATTATGTGAATGACTGCGAGATTTAGTGAGTGTGAGGGCAGTGTAAGAGTAAGTGTGAGGGTGTGAGAATGTGAGGGTGTGCGAGTATGGGGGATGTGAGCAAGTGTGACTGAGTGAGTGTGAGAATGTGTGAGGGTGTGAGTAGGTTGTTGAGTGAGGGTGTGAGTGTGAGCATCTGCGAGTGAGCGTAAGTTTGTGAGTGCAAGGACATGTCAGTGTGAGGTAAGTGATTATCAGCTTCTGAGAGTGTGTGGTCACTGTGTGCCTAAGTGTGGAGTGGGAATGTAAGGGTTTGTGAATGTGAGGGTCTGGGAGTGTGAAGGCCAGTGTGAGGACTTTGTGTAAGTGAATGTGAGGGTCTGAAAGTGAGAGGGGGTGTGAGTGAGTATGGGATGTGAGTGTAAGGATGTGACTGAGTGTAAGGATGAGTTTGTGGGGGTTGTGCGAGTGAGTGTGGGATGTGAGTGTAAGAGTGTGAAACAGTAAGAGTCTGTGGATATGAGGTGTGAGTATGTGTTGAGCCTGTATGTTGTGAGAAAAGTGGAGTAGAGTAGGACCCACCATCGCCACAATCTATTTTTCTCATTCAGGGCAAGACAGGCCATGGCCATGGAAGGAAGCACAATGAGTAGCAGTGGACAGGAGATGAGGAAGATATTAAATTTAGGGCAATGATTTGGCAGTCAGGTTTCTCAGTTTATTTGCACCTACCCACTCCTTCCTGCAGCAGATTGATCCTAATCCAGAAGAACTGGGAGGGCCATTCCTGGAAATTTCTCAGGCTGCATAGCCATGTATATTTTCCTTTGTCATAATGAGGAACATTGATCTCCATAACCCCACTCCTCATTCTCCCTCCACCACCACCTTTACTAGCTCCTCCTCTCTAAATGTCATTCTGACTTGCTCCCAACACTGCTGAGAATGCATGGCCCACACACCCCTTTTCTCAAGTATCTATTTCCACACCTTGCTTCACCCGACAAACATTGAGCTGTCAAAGTGACAAAATAAAAAGTAATGATAAAAGCAGAAAATGCTGGAGAAATTCAGCAGCTCCAGCAGCAGTGAAACAGAGTTACAGTTTCAAGTCCAATATGACTCTTCATCAGAACTGAACAATGCTAGAAAATTATGGTTTCATGCTGTTGGCAAAGGGAGGGGGGAGGAATGCATGGAACAGAAGGTGAAGGTGTCCAGAGCAAAAGGCAAAGGGAGCACTAATGGTAGTAAAGGAGA
>NW_025178553.1:0-2197 GCF_004010195.1 Chiloscyllium plagiosum | reverse complement strand
AGACACAAGGATATCCACGGCGCCAAGAAGTTATGGCCATGGGGTGACTGCAGGAAGGGATTCAATTGCCTGCTTAGGTGTAAACTCACTTGCTCAGTCACAATGCGCACAGGTCATTCACAACTTCCATTTGTGAGAACTGATCCCTCAGGAGACCAATTGACAGAGTCAACAGTGAGTTTACAAATGACAGCAGGAGATCGAAACTGCTGTTATTGCAGCTGTTCATCCCAACAAGCAATGAACCCTGTTTGGATGCGTGTTTCAAGTGGAGTTCCATTGTTTTCTGATGTAGATCCGTGATGTAGACTTAGTTGCAGGAGCCAAAATTCAGAAGTTTGCTGATGATGCAACAATTGGTCGTGCAGTTGACTATGACGACGAATGTCAGAGATTGCAAGGAAGTATCAATCTGGTGGAAAGGAAAATGGCGAATGAAATTGAATCCAGACCAAGGAGTGTTAACGAAATTAGGGAGAAGAAATAATAGCAGTGAGTATTCTGTGTGGTGCAGACAGACAAAGAGATCTTGGCGTGGACATTCATGATCGCTGAAGATCAATGGACAGGAGAATCAGTTGGATGGACGTGAGTACTGTCGATGCTGGAGATCACAGTCAAGATTAGAGTGGTGCTGAAGAAGCACAGCAGGTCAGGCAGCACACATGTAGCAGAAACAAAAGACGTTTTGGGCAAAAGGCTTTCATCAGGAATAAGGCTGGGAGTCTCGAGGTTGGAGAGATAAATGGGAGGGGTGGGGCTTGGGAGAATTTAGCTGAGAGTGCAATAGGAGGATGGAGGTGGGGATAAGAGTGTTCGTTCGGAGAAGAGGGTGGAGCGGATCGGTATGAAGGAAGATAGACAGGTGGGGCAGGTCAGTAGTACAGTGCCAAGCTGGAAGGTTGGAGCGAGTGTAAGGTGTGTGGCGGGCTGGGGAATAAGGAAACTGGTGAAATCTACATTGATGCCATGGGGTTGAAGTGTCATGAGGCAGAAGATGAGACGTTCTTCCTCCAGGCGTTGGGTGGTGAGGAAGTGGCTGTGGAGGAGTCTGAAAACCTGCATGTCCCCCGGAAAGTGGCGGGGAGGAGTTGAAGTGTTCGGTCACGGGGCGTTGGGATTGATTGTTGCCAGTCTCCTGAAGATGGTCTCTGAAGCGCTCTGTGAGAAGATGGCCGGTGGCCCCACTGTAGAGGAGACTGCATCGGGAGCAACGGATGCAATAAATGACGTGTGTGGAAGTGCAGGTGAAACTTTGATGGATGTGAAAGGCTTCTTTGGGGCATTGGGCAGAGGTGGAGTGTGTGTGGGCGCAGATTTTTCAATTCCTGTGGTGGCAGAGAAGGTGCCATGAGGGGAGGGTGGATCATTGGAGGGCGGGGACTTGACGAGGTAGTCGTGGAGAGACCGGTCTTTGCGGAAAGTGGATAGGGGTGGGAGGGAAAAAAATATCCCTGGAGGTCTGTGTTACTGATATTTTTAACAAACCCACTGACAACCACAGATATGTGGATTCCATCTCCTCCCACCCCACCTCCTGCACAAATGCTTTTCTGTGTTCCTAACTCCTCTGCCTCCTCTGCATCTGCTCCCAGAGGACCAGTTCCACCACAGAACACACCAGAAGGCCTCCTTCATTTAAGATCGGAAATTCCCCTCCAATGTGTTTGAAGATGCTCTGTAATGCATCTCATCCATATCCCGCACTCCATCCATGAACCCCACATCTCCAAACACAACATGGACGGAACAAGGACAGAACAAAGACCACACCTTTCATTGCACCAACCTCCACATAAATCACATCATCTGCCGACATTTTAGCCACCTCTAAATTGACCCCAGCACCAGGGATATATTTCCTTCCCCAAACCTATCCGATTTCCACAAACACCTTTCCCTCCACGACTACTTAGTCATGTCCACGCCCTCAAATGACCCACCATTCGCTCCCTGCACCTTCCTCTGCCACCACAGGAATTGCAAATCCTGCACGAACATCTCCCCCCTCACCTCTATCCAAGGCTCCAATGGAGCCTTCCACATCCATCAAAGGTTCACCCGCACTCCCACACGTGTTATTTGTTGTATCTGCTGCTCCAGATGCGGTCGCCTCCACATTGGGGATGTCTTCTGACAGAGCACTTCAGAGAACATCTCAGCACAACTGCAAGCTTCAACTCCACTGACGCATGGC
>NW_025178552.1:821-2197 GCF_004010195.1 Chiloscyllium plagiosum | reverse complement strand
TGGGGGTCAGTCTGGGGAAGGTGTGTGGATGAAGGTGAGGGTCAGGCTGTGGGCGGTGGGTGGGCCACAGTGAGGGCCAGGCTGGGCGGGGTGTCTGGGCTGTGGTGAGCGTCAGGCTGGGGGTGGTGTGTGGACGGTGGTGAGGTTCAGGCTGGTTGCAGACGGTTGACTGCAGTGAGGGTCAGGCTGGGGGCACTGTGTTCAACATCAATGAGGTTCAGGCTGGGGTTGGTGTGTGGACGGTGGTGAGGGTCAGTCTGGGGACAGTGTGTGGGCGGTGGTGAGCGTCAGGGTGGGAGCGGTGTGGTTGGCAGTGAGGGTCAGGCTGGGACCGTTGTGTGGGTGGTGGTGAGTGTCAGGCTGTGGGCGGTGGATGGGCCGTGGTGAGGGTCAGGCTGGGCACAGTGTCTGGGCAGTGGTGAGGGTCAGGCTGGGGGCGGTGTGTGGTCGGCGGTGAGGGTCAGGCTAGGGGCTGTGAAGGTCAGGCTGGGACGGTATTGGATGGCTGTGAGGGTCAGGCTTGTGGCAGTGTTGGATGGCGGTGGGGGTCAGGCTGGGTGCAGTTGGTGGACAGCGGTGAGAGTCAGGCTGAGGGTGGTGTGTTCGACGTCGATGAGGGTCAGGCTGGAGGTGGTGTATGGACGGTGGTGAGGGTCAGGCTGGCTGCAGTCGGTGGACTGCATTGAGGGTCAGGCTGGAGGCGCTGGGTTCAATGTCAATGAGGGTCAGGCTGGGGGTGGTGTGTGGACGGTGGTGCGGGTCAGGCTGGGGGTGGTGTGTGGATGGCAGTGAGGGTCAGGCTGGGGATGGTGTGCGCATGGCAGTGAGTATCAGGCTGGGGGTGGTGTGTGGACGGTGGTGAGGTTCAGGCTGGTTGCAGACGGTTGACTGCAGTGAGGGTCAGGCTGGGGGCACTGTGTTCAACATCAATGAGGTTCAGGCTGGGGTTGGTGTGTGGACGGTGGTGAGGGTCAGTCTGGGGACAGTGTGTGGGCGGTGGTGAGCGTCAGGGTGGGAGCGGTGTGGTTGGCAGTGAGGGTCAGGCTGGGACCGTTGTGTGGGTGGTGGTGAGTGTCAGGCTGTGGGCGGTGGATGGGCCGTGGTGAGGGTCAGGCTGGGCACAGTGTCTGGGCAGTGGTGAGGGTCAGGCTGGGGGCGGTGTGTGGTCGGCGGTGAGGGTCAGGCTAGGGGCTGTGAAGGTCAGGCTGGGACGGTATTGGATGGCTGTGAGGGTCAGGCTTGTGGCAGTGTTGGATGGCGGTGGGGGTCAGGCTGGGTGCAGTTGGTGGACAGCGGTGAGAGTCAGGCTGAGGGTGGTGTGTTCGACGTCGATGAGGGTCAGGCTGGAGGTGGTGTATGGACGGTGGTGAGGGTCA
>NW_025178552.1:0-464 GCF_004010195.1 Chiloscyllium plagiosum | reverse complement strand
ATGGGGGGTGGTATGTGGTCGGCATTGATGGACAATCTGGAGACAGTGTGTGGACGGCAGTGAGGGTCAGGCTGGGTGCAGTGTGTGTGCAGTGGTGAGGGTCAGGCTAGGGGCGATGTGTAGACAGCGGTGAGGGTCAGGCTGGGCGCAGTGTGTGTGCAGCGATGAGTTTCAGGATATGGGTGGTGTGTGGTCGGCCGTGAGGGTCAGGCTGGGGGTGGTGTGTAGATGGCGGTGAGAGTCAGGCTGGGGACAGTGTGTAGATCGTGGTGAGGGTCAGACTGGGGCGGTGCTGGACGGCCGTGAGATTTAGGCTGGGGACAGTGTGTGGACGGCTTTGAGCGTCAGGCTGGGGGCGTGTGAGGATAGCAGTGAGGGACAGGTTGGGGGCGGCATGTAGACGGTGGTAGGGGTCAGGCTTGGTGCAGTGTGTGGACGGCAGTGAGGGACATGCTGGGAGAGGT
>NW_025178551.1:918-2197 GCF_004010195.1 Chiloscyllium plagiosum | reverse complement strand
CTCCTAAGTTATTTAATTCAGCGGTTTGCAATATGCAGTTCGGCCTTTAAGATCTCTCTTTAAAGAAAATGAGCAAATAACCCTTTTGAAAGTGGCAGCATTGTCAGAGATGTTAGGTACCTATTCCTTTCCAATAATACACCAGGGGCTTCCTCGTGTTACTGACCACACGATCAGCTCAAAGGCACAAACACAGAAGTCAGACGTTCAGTGGACAGGCGCAGATCAAGTTTACAAAATGTGTGAAAGCTGCTGAAAACCCTATTCAATACGGAGCAGCACATGACACATACCGGGAAGTGAACAACAGGCCGACACACGACCCCCTCCTCCCGCTCCCCATCCATGGAACACCACATGGGACACACCGGGAAGTGGACAGCACCCCGACACACACTCTCCTGAATATGGAACACCACATGGATCACACCGGGAAGTGAACAACTGCCCGACACACACCACCCTCCCCCATCCATGGAGCACCACATGGGACATATCGGGAAGTGGACAGAAGCCTGACACACACCATTTCATTGTTTCTGAGCTACACAATACCAGCACACAATACTAGGAAGTCAAAAACCAAGGCAAGGGAAAGATACAGAGGGACAGAGAGATTTACATTAAAGTCAGAAACAGACAGTTAATTAATCGAGAAAATGTTGTGAAAATATATAGAAAAAGACTGGGTGGTGGGACGAACGGTAGGATTGAACTCCTAGAGCCCAAAATTCCAAGAATGATAACATTAAATAAAGTTTTTTTTTCAGATCAGCTAAAAAATACTTTGTTTCATCAAATTCTGAATCGGCTTCACAGAACACGACAAGCAGCATAAGCTAGTACAAGATGACAGACCAACATGGCGAGTTGTGCAGACGATGCTCGTGCATTGTTCAGAGAACGGAATTATCTGCCCAGCATGAGGAGCATTGTTAACCTTTACTATCATATGGGAACGATACACACATCAAATACACACAGCAGGGGAAGGTTTCTCTCTCTATTGGACCAGTATAAGGGGTGTGTGTGTGGGAGGGGGGAGGGGTGGGGGTGTGTGTGGTGTGCATTTGGGATGGTTGAATGTGAAAATAACTGCTTAAGAAAAATGCACTTGAAGGAAACCAGGTTAAATATGAACAACTGGCCGGGATTTGGATAAACGACACAGGGCGATTGAGGGAAGTTTCATGGACAAATGAGTTATGATCCCGTTCATATTGTGGAATAACACATTGACGGAGCCCATTTGTCAGTAAAATATGGAAATGCTCCACTG
>NW_025178551.1:0-624 GCF_004010195.1 Chiloscyllium plagiosum | reverse complement strand
AATTTGGGCAGGTAGGACAGGTCACGGGGGCTATGTTGAGTTGGAAGGTTAACGTGTGGGAAAGGAAAATGAGGAAATTAGTGAAATCCACATTGATCCCGTGTGGTTGCAAGGTCCAAAGTTGGAAGATGAGGCTTTGTTCCTCCAGGCATCCGTTGGTTAGGGGGTAGTGGTGAAGGAGGATGAGGGCCTTGGTGGAGTGAGAGCGTGTGCTGAAATGTCTGGCCATGGGGCAGTGGGGTTGATTGGTGCGGGTGTCCTGGAGATGTTCTCTGAAGTGTGTCGCTTCCTGTCTCCCCAATGTGGAGGAGACAACATCGGGAGCAATGGATATGGTCGGTTGTGTGCCTGGAAGTACAGGAAAAACTCCGATGGATGTGGAAGGATCATTTGGGGCCTTGGGCTAAGGTGAGTGGGGAGGTGAGGACGCAGGTTGTGCAATTTCTGCGGTGGCAGAGGAAGGAGCTGCGATGGGAGAGTGTTTTGGTGGGGGATGGGGGGTGTTGACATGAATGCACGAAGCATTAGAAATAAGATGGATGAACTTGAGGCTCTTTTGGAAATTGGCAGATACGATACTCTGGGGATAAATGAGACGTGGGTTCAAGTGGACAGGGCCTGGGA
>NW_025178550.1:0-2197 GCF_004010195.1 Chiloscyllium plagiosum | reverse complement strand
GGGACTTGTTGGGCCGAAGGGCCTGTTTCCACGTTGCAATGTAATCTAATTTGCAGACAAATGGCATGGTTGATGAATGTTCAGAAAGTATTTCACAAACTCTTTGATCACTGCGTAAATTAATGACCATTTTGCCTTATTTTGCAGCTTTGCAACAAGAAACAGTCAGAGAGGTGAGTCCACGCCATTCCCATAACCAACTTTTTCTTTTTAGGGAAATAAATCCAGGGACTAATACACAAACAGCGAACACCCCTCCAGCCAAAGGGGGAAGTCACAGCAAGAGGTATACTTTTTCCCTCGGATTGTGGCGGGGGGTGGATTTTTAAGAGGAGATAAATTTAAGATAGATGTGAGGGGCAATTTTATTTTACACAGAATGTGGTCCGTGTGTGGAATGATCTTCCTGAGGAAGTGATGGAGGTGGATGCAGTTACAAAGATTTAAAAGACATTTGGTTGCAGACATGAATAGGAAAGATTTGGAGGGATATGGGCCAGGAGGAAGAAGCTGGAACTGGTTTATGTTCAGCATGGACCAGTTGGACCAAAGGGTCTGTTTCCGTGCTGTAGGACTCAGCGACTCTGGGAAAGAGGGATAGGGAATTGGCGGATCAGATCTGTGACGGTTTGTCACTGGGATTCTAATCATCTCCCGTCACTACCCTTTAAAGGCATCGATCAAGTTACCTTCTCCTTTCCTGAAGAAGCTACCCTGATATTTATATCCTTTCATCTGAGATATTTGCAGACAAATGGCACGGTTGATGAATGTTCCCTGATCCGGGAAAACCGGCACTAGGAGGATCGGTTTCTCAGCCCGGGGCGGGGGGGGGCGAGGTTGCCCTGGCAAGTGGGCCGGGTGATCCGAGATCTAGGATCCGGGCTGTGAATGTGGGCGGGAGCTGAAGGGCTCCTGATGAAGGGCTTATGCCCGAAACGTGGATTTTCCTGCTCCTCGGATGCTGCCTGTCCTGCTGTGCTTTTCCAGCACCACACTCTCGACTCTGATAACTCCAGCATCTGCAGTCCTCACTTTCTCCTCGGATCCAAAGGCTTGGCTTTCCTCTCTCATCCAGTCGGGGAGATGGGCATCACTGGCTAAAGCAGCATCCATTGGCCGTCCCCACATGCCCTCGAGAAGGTGACAGTGAGCTGCTGCCTGGTACTGCAACAGCCTTTCAATAGCTGGGTACCATCAATAGCAATGTATCTTAAACAGTTGTGGACCATTCACGGTGGCTCTATTTTCATTCATTCTTGATGTATCAGCATCAGTGCCAAGGTTAACGTGGATTATTTATCCCCCATTGCCCTTGAGAAGGAGCGGGTGAGGGTGCTTTCTTGATCTGATATGGTTTGGGGGCACAGTGCTTTCAGGAAGGGAGCTGCAGGATTCTCTCACGGTAACAGTAAAGGGAACACCGCTAAAGTTCCACTTCAGGAGAGAGTGAGGCTTGGAGGGATGTTCCCTTGTTGAGATGTTCCCGTGGATCACCTGCCTTTGCTCTCAGAGAGGTCACAGGATTCGTAGGAGCAGTTGAATTTTTTTTTTAATTCACCCACGGGACGAGGGAGCCCCTGGCTAGGCCAGTATTTATTGCCCATCCCTAATCTCCCAGAGAAGAGTCAACCGCATTGACATGTGCCTGAAGTCACATGTAGGCCAGACCAGGTAAGGATGGCAGATCTCCTGCCCTAAAGGACCAGGTGGGCTTTTCCCAACAACGGATTCCTGGTTGACAGTTGATTCTTCATTCCAGATTCTTTATTGAATTCAAATTCAAATTCAACCATCTGCCATGACAGGATTTGAACCGAGGTCCCCAGAACATTACTTGGCTGTTTGGATTATCAATCCAGCAATAATACCACTGGGCCATTGTCTCATCAAAGAATGAACTTTGGTGAGTTGCTACGACACAACTTGTAGATAATACCCACTGCTGGCACTGTGCGTCAATACTGAAGAGAGTGAATGTCTAAGGCAGTGGCTGGTTGGCCATCAAGCTGGATGCTTTGCGTTGGGTGGCCTCAAATTTCTTGACTGTTGCTGGAATTGAACTCTTTCAGCCAACTGGAGAGCATTTCCATCCCAGCCCTGGACAACGTGGGCAGGCTTTGGAGGGGTCACACATGGGGATCCCACCGTCTTGTGGGATAGATAGCACCAGACTTCCAGAGTACAAAGGAAGATC
>NW_025178549.1:0-2197 GCF_004010195.1 Chiloscyllium plagiosum | reverse complement strand
GATAAGGAACACAGTCCCACCTTTTTCTCATTGTTAAGGAACACAGTCCCACCTTTTCTCATTGATATGGAATCCAATCCTACCTTTTTCTCATTGATAAGGAACACAATCTCACCTTTATCTCATTGATAATGATCACAGTCCAAACTTTTTCTCATTGATAAGGAACACAATCCCACCTTTTTCTCATTGATAAGGAACACAATCCACCCTTTCTCTCATTGATACGGAACACAATCCACCCTTTATCTCATTGATAAGGAACACAATCCCACCTTTGTCTCATTGGTATGCAACAGAATGCCACCATTTTCTCATTGATAATCATCACAATCCATCGTTTTTCACATTGATAAAGAAGACTGTCCCGCCTTTTTCTCATTGATAAGTAATGCAGTCCCACCTTTTTCTCATTGATGAGGGACACAATCCCACCTTTTTCTCATTGATAAAGAACACAGTCCCACCTTTTTCTCATTGATAAGCAAAACAGTCCCAAATATTTCTCATTGCTCCGAAACACCATCCCACCTTTTTCTCATTGTTATGGATCACAATCCACCATCTTTCTCACTGATACAGAACACAATTCCACATTTTTCGCATTCATACGGAACACAATCCACCCTTTCTCCCATTGATAAGGAACACAAACCCACTTTTTCTCATTAATATGGAACCCAATCCTACCTTTTTCTCATTAATAAGGAACATAATCTCACATTTATCTCATTGATAATGATCACAGTCCCACCTTTTTCTCATTGATAAGGAACACAATCCCACCTTTTTCTCATTGATAAGGAACACAATCCACCCTTATTCTTATTTATATGGAACATAATCAACCCTTTTTCTCATTGATAAGGGACACATTCCCACCTTTTTCTCTTTGATATGGAACCCTATCCTACCTTTTACTCATTGATAAGGAATATAATCACACCTTTATCTCATTGATAATGATCACAGTCCCACCTTTTTTTCATTGATAAGGAACACATCCAACCTTTTTCTCATTGATAAGGAACACAATCCACCCTTTTTCTCATTGATACGGAACACAATGCACACTTTATCTCAATGATAAGGATCACAGTCCCACCTTTTTCTCATTGATAAGGAACACGACACCTCATTTTCTCACTTATACGGAACACAATCCACCCATTTTCTCATTGTTAAGAAACACAATCCAGCCTTTTTATCATTGATATGGAACACAATCCCACCTTTTTCTGGTTGATACGGAACTCAGTCCCACCTTATGCGCATTGAAACGTAACACAATCCCACCTTTTCCACATTGACAAGCTACACCGTACCACCTTTTTCTCATTAATAAGGAACAAACTCCCACGTTTTACTCATTGATAAAGAACACAGTCCCAGCTTTATCTCATGGATAAATAACACAATTCCACCTTTTTCTCATTGATATGGAATACTGTCGACTCTTTCACTCATTGATCATGATCACAGTCCCACCTGTTTCTCATTGATAAGGAACACAATACCAATTTTTTTTCATGGATAAGAAACACAATCCACACATTTTCTCATTGATAAGGAACACTGTTGACTCTCACTCATTGATAAAGAACACATTCCCACCTTTTTCTCATTGATAAGGAACACAATCCCACCTATTTCTCATTGATAAAGATCACAATCCATTCTTTTTCACACTAATAAGGAACACAGTCCCACCCTTTTCTCATTGGTAAGGGACACAATCCACCCTTTTTCTCATTGATAAGGAATAAAATCCCTGTTATTCTCATTGATAAGGAACACAGTCCCACCTTTTTCTCATTGATATGGGATCCAATCCTACCTTTTCCTCATTGATAAGGAACACAATCTCATCTTTATCTCATTGATAAGGAACACAATCCACTCTTTTACTCATTTTACGGAACACAATCCACCCTTTATCTGATTGATAAAGAACACAATCCCACCTTTTTCTCATTGGTATTGAACAGAATGCCACCTTTTTCTCATTGATAAGGGACACAATCCCACCTTTTTCTCATTGATATGGAACCCAATCCTACCTTTTACTCATTGATAAGGAATATAATCACACCTTTATCTCATTGATAATGATCACAGTCCCACCGTTTTCTCATTGATAAGGAACACAATCCCACCTTTTTCGCATTGATAAGGAATACAATCCACCCTTTTTCTC
>NW_025178548.1:0-2197 GCF_004010195.1 Chiloscyllium plagiosum | reverse complement strand
GTATACTCACAGGGGAGTACATTCATTGGGGAGGACACTCAGGGGGAGTACACTCAGGGGGCAGTACACTCAGGAGGGAGTACACTCAGGGGGGAGTATACTCAGTGGAGAGTATATTCAGTGGGGAGTATGCTCAGTGCGGAGTACGCTCAGTGCGGAGTACACTCAGTGGAGAGTATACTCACTGGGAGTACTCTCACTGGAGAGTACATTCACTGGGTAGTACTCACACTGGGGAGCACTCTCACTGGGGAGTACACTCAGTGGAGAGTACACTTACTGGGGAGTACACTTACTGGGGAGTACACTCAGTGGGGAGCATACTCACTGGGGAGAACACTCATTGGGGAGTATAGTCACTGGAGAGTACTCTCACTGGGTAGTACACTCAGTGGCGAGTATATTCAGTGGGGAGTACACTCAGTAGAGAGTACACTTACTGGGGAGTACCCTCAGTGGGGAGCACTCTCACTGTGGAGAACACTCACTGGTGAGTAATCTCAGTGGGGAGTACACTCAATGGGGAGTACACTCAGTGGGGAGCATACTCGCTGGGGAGAACACTCATTGGGGAGTAATCCCACTGTGGAGTACATTCAGTAGGGAGTTTGCTCACTGGGAAGTACACTCAGTGGGGTGGATACTCAGTTGGGAGTACACTTACTGGTGAGCAGTCAGGGGGAAGTACACTCAGTGGGGAGTACACTCAATGGGGAGTACTGTCAGCGGGGAGTACACTCAGTGGGAAGTATACTCAGAGGGGAGTTCACTCAGGGGGGAGTACAATCAGGGGGCAGTACAGTCAGTGGGGAGTATACTCAGGGGTGAGTACACTCAGGAGGGTGTCCACTCAGTGGGGAGTACACTCACTGCAGAGTACACTCAGTGGGGAGTATACTCACTGGGGAGTACTCTCACTGGGGAGTACACTTACAGGGGAGTACACTTACTGGGGAGTACACACAGGGGTGAGTACACTCAGGGGTGAGTACACTTAGTGGGGAGTATACTCACTGGGGAGTACTCTTACTGGGAGTACTCTCACTGGGGAGTACACTCAGTAGGGAGTACACTCAGTGGGGAGTATACTCACTGGGGGTACTCTCACTGGGGAGTATACTCACTGGGGAGTACTCTCACTGGGAAGTACACAGTGAGGAGTATATTCACTGGGGACTATTCTCACTGGGGAGTACACTCAGTGGGGAGTACACCCAGTGGGGAGTATACTCACTGGGGAGTACACTCAGTGGGGAGTATACTCAGTGGGGAGTACACTCAGTGGAGAGTACACTTACTGGGGAGAACACTCATTAGGGAGTACTCTCACTTGTGAGTAATCTCGCTGTGGAGTACACTAAGTGGGGAGTATGCTCAGTGGGGAGTACACTTACTGGTGAGTACACGCGGGGGAAGTACACTCAGTGGGGAGTACACTCAGTGGGGAGTACTGTCAGTGGGGAGTACTGTCAGTGGGGTGTACACTCAGTGGGGAGTATACTCAGTGGGGAGTACTCTCAGTGGAGAGTACATTCAGTGGGGAGTACATTCAGTGGGGAGTACATTCAGTGGGGAGTACACTCAGGGGGTATACAGTCAGGGGGGAGTACACTCAGGGGGGAAGGGCTTGTACATTCAGGGGGGAGAACACTCAGTGGGGAATACACTCGGGAGGAGTACACTCAAGGGGGAGTACACTCAGGGGGAAGTACACTCAGGGGGAGTATACGCAGGGGAGAGTACACTCAGTGGGGTCAATACTCAGGGGGGAGTTCACTCAGGAGGGAGTACACTCAGTGGGGAGTGCACTCAGTGGGGAGTGCACTCAGTGGGGAGAACACTCTGTGGGGAGTACACTCGGGGGGAGTTCACTCAGTGGGGAGTACACTCACTGGGGAGTACACTCAGTGGGGAGTACACTCAGTGGGCAGTATACTCAGTGGGCACTACACTCAGTGGAGAGTACACTTACTGGGGAGTACACTCAGTGGGGAGCATACTCGCTGGGGAGAACACTCATTGGGGAGTAATCTCACTGGTGAGTCATCTCACTGTGGAGTACACTCAGTGGGGAGTATGCTCAGTGGGGAGTACTCTCAGTGGGGAGTACTGTCAGCGGGGAGTACACTCAGTGGGGAGTATACTCAGTGGGGAGTACTCTCAGTGGGGAGTACAGTCAGTGGAGAGTACAGTCAGT
>NW_025178547.1:0-2197 GCF_004010195.1 Chiloscyllium plagiosum | reverse complement strand
GACACTGTTCCCTGTGACCAGGATGGTGTCCGGAGAATAGACACTGTTCACCATGGCCAGGATGTAGTCCGGGAAATAGACACTGTTCCCTGTGACCAGAATCGAGCCCGGGGAATAGACACTCTTCCCTGTTGTCAGGATGGAGTCCGTGGGAATAGACACTGTTCCCTGTGGTCAGGGTCGATTACGGGGAATAGATACTGTTCCTTGTGACCAGGATGGAGTGCGGGAAATAGACACTGTTCCCTGTGACCAGGATGGAGTCTGGGGAATAGACACTGTTCCCTGTGGTCAGGATGGAGTCCGGGGAATAGACACTGTTTCCTGTGACTAGGATTGAATCCGCGGAATAGACACTGTTCCCTGTGACATGGTTGAAGTCCGGAGAATAGACACTGTTCCCTGTGACCAGGATTGAGTCTGGGGAATAGACACTATTTCCCATGGTCAGGTTGGAGTCCAGGGAATAGACACTGTTCCCTGTGACCAGGATGGAGTCCGGGGAATAGACACTGTTCCCTGTGACCAGGATTGAGTCCAGGGAATAGACACTGTTCCCTGTGACCAGGATGGAGTCTGGGGAATAGAAACTGATCCCTGTGACCAGGGATGAGTCTGAGGAATAGACACTATTTCCCATGGTCAGGTTGGAGTCCAGGGAATAGACACTGTTCCCTGTGACCAGGATGGAGTCTGGGGAATAGACACTGTTCCCTGTGGTCAGGATGGAGTCCGGGGAATAGACACTATTTCCCATGGTCAGGTTGGAGTCCAGGGAATAGACACTGTTCCCTGTGACCAGGATGGAATCTGGGGAATAGACACTGTTCCCTGTGACATGGTTGAAGTCCGGAGAATAGACACTGTTCCCTGTGACCAGGTTGGAGTCCAGGAAATAGGCACTGTTCCCAGTGACCAGGATGGAGTCCGGGGAATAGACATTGTTCCCTGTGGTCAGGTTGGAGTCCAGGGAATAGACACTGTTCCCTGTGACCAGGATGGAATCTGGGGAATAGACACAGTTTCCTGTGACCAGGATGGAGTCCGGGGAATAGACACTATTTCCCATGGTCAGGTTGGAGTCCAGGGAATAGACACTGTTCCCTGTGACCAGGATGGAGTCTGGGGAATAGACACTGATCCCTGTGACCAGGATGGAGTCCGGGGAATAGACACTGTTCCCAGTGACCAGGATTGAGTCCGGGGAATAGACACTGTTCCCAGTGACCAGGATTGAGTCCGGGGAATAGACACTGTTCCCAGTGACCAGGATTGAGTCCGGGGAATAGACACTGTTCCCAGTGACCAGGATTGAGTCCGGGGAATAGACACTGTTCCCAGTGACCAGGATTGAGTCCGGGGAATAGACACTGTTCCCAGTGACCAGGATTGAGTCCGGGGAATAGACACTGTTCCCAGTGACAGTCTGGGGAATAGACACTGATCCCTGTGACCAGGTTGGAGTCCGGGGAATAGACACTATTCCCTGTGACCAGGATCAAGTCCGGGGAATAGACACTGTTCACTGTGACCAGAATCGGGTCTGCGGAATAGACACTGTTCCCTGTGACCAGGATGAAGTCCGGGGAATAGACACAATTCCGTGTGACTAGGATCGGGTCCAGCGAATAGATACTGTTCCCTGTGACCAGGATGGAGTCCAAGGAATAGACACTGTCTCCTGTGACCAGAATGGAGTCCGGGGAATAGACACTGTTCCCTGTGACCAGGATGGAATCTGGGGAATAGACACTGTTTCCTGTGACTAGGATTGAATCCGCGGAATAGACACTGTTCCCTGTGACATGGTTGAAGTCCGGAGAATAGACACTGTTCCCTGTGACATGGTTGAAGTCCGGGGAATAGACACTGTTCCCAGTGACCAGGATGGAGTCCGGGGAATAGACATTGTTCCCTGTGCCTAGGATTGAATCCGGGGAATAGACATTGTTCCATGAGAACAGGAAGGAGTCTGGGGATTGACAGTGTTCCCTGTGACCAGGATGGAGTCCGGGGAATAGACACTGTTCCCTGTGACCAGGATGCAGTCTGGGAAATAAACACTGTTCCCTGTGGTCAGGACTGATTCCGGGGAATAGACACTGTTCCCTATGACCAGGATGGAGTCCGGGGAATAAACACTGTTCCCTGTGACCAGGATCGTGCCCGGGGAATAGATACTCTTCCCTCTTGTCAG
>NW_025178546.1:0-2197 GCF_004010195.1 Chiloscyllium plagiosum | reverse complement strand
GCGCTGTATTCTTCTATGTTCTATGTTCTAATGTAGAGGAGAGCACATCAATTGCAACGTACACAGTATATGAGATGGATAGATGTGAAAAGATCATTTCGGGCCGTGAACGGAGTTGATGGGGATGGCTAAACACCTCTTATGGCAGCAAAATGAACGTTTCTGTTGTGGAGGGTGGGTTCATGGAGGGCGTGGACCTAACATGTGAGTCGCCGAGGAAATGGTCTCTCTGAAACACAGATAGGGATGGGTAGAGAAATATACCTTTGGCAGTGAGGTACGATTACAGGTGGCAGAGATTTAAAATGGACCTAAAATACAGCAGTTTCACACAGGCTGCCATGCGTGTATGGAATATGCTGCTCGAGCAAGTGGTGGAGGCTGGTGCAATTATAATATTTTAATGGTATTTGATGAGTACGTGAATAGGAGGGGATTAGAGGCATACAGGCCAAGTGCTGATAAATAGGACTAGATTAATTTCTGGTTGTCAAGGACGAGTTGGAACCAAGGGACATTTTCTTTGCTCTACATCTTTCTGACTCTTACAGAAAGTGTGAAGTCATTGATTTTGGGAAGTTAATGCAAGAGGAATTAATGCAGTAACTTGCAGAACCCTGAGGAGCATTGATGCGCAAATGATTCTAATGATGCAAATTCATTGCTGCCTGAAAGTGACAACAAAACAGATAAAGTGGAAAAGAAGACATGTGAATTGGTAACCTTCATCAGTCAGGACGTTGAGTGTAAAAGCTGGCAAATTATGCGGCAGCTGTAAAAAAAACAAAACGTTTGGTCACAGTTGTAGTGTTGTGTACATTTGTTTTTACCACAGCACAAGAAACATATGGAGGCCTCGGCCTAGATGCAAAAAGGGTTTCAAGGATGCTGCCTGGATTAGAGTTCATTTGCCATGAGTCGAAGTTAAATAAACTTAGAACGTTTTTATGAGAGTTTTAGAGGGAAAGTTGTGACTTGATAGAGTCGATAAAATTTTGCGTGGCATGAGCAGACTGAATTGCACGGTCTTTTTCACGGGGTAGAAATATCAGATGTAAGGATTAAGATGAGAAGGGGAATCATTAACGGAGTTATCCGAGGTAAGATATTTTCTTCATGCAAAAGGATGACAAGTGCCTGTAGCAAGCGACCAGCTGGTGTGGATATGTTAAAAACAGATACGATAGCAACGTTGCAGAGTGATTTGGGCAGAAACATGAGTACGCAGGAAATAGAGGTGTTCTGCACATGTTCAGACGAATTGGATCAGTTTAGAAACGCAGCCTATGTCTGAACAGACACGGTTGCTGTATTGCTCTATGTTTAAAATCATAATGGTAGAATATGTGGATAAGAGTGGGAGAGCGAGAATTTAAGTGGCCAATTAGAGTGTGAGATAGAGAGGGAGAGAAAGAAGAGGGAAGTGTAAACATGAACAAAGATAGACAGACAGAGAGAGGGGAGAGCTCACGAACGATTCATGGAAGTGATGACAGCAGAAATGAATGATCTGTAGACCCTTCACCAGTATCTTTTGGAGCTCCAAAATCTTTCAGAGTGCTGTGCACATAATGACTTGTATTTACAACTCTAATAGAGGAGTCATGAAAAGATATTTGTCCATCACAGTTATGGATCAGTCTTTTTTTAAAAAGGATAAAGTAATCACCCTCTGAACATGTACGCACGAGGGGTAATTGAAAGTCTCTTCAGTGTTGTTACTCAAAATGACAGATGGACTCCCACAACTTTCAGGGTCGGGTATTGGTGGAACCTTTCTCTGATCAGTTTTTTTTTTTATCTGAATCCCGCTGTTAGATGTGGTTAGCCATTTACGTTTGAGCAAATCAGATTCCGACCTGTGCCGTACCCTCCCGTCAGAGCATCCTCTGTGTGATGTTCAATTCACAGGAGGTCGGCTTGTTTGGCTGAGGGAGGGTACACGGTGGAAAGTCAGCATCAGTCCTCCATTTTCAGGTCAGGACGTACGTATTGAGATATCGTAGTGTTAGGAATTAACAGTGAGTACATCCAGGGTCACCAGGGTCATTCACTTCGCACCGTGGACACGACTGCACCACCAACTCTGGAGTTTGTATCCTTCTAGTGGGGCAAGGATAGAATGTGCACTGCTCCTGATCGAAGCTGGGACTTGTTGGTAAGTAATGATTCTCTAATGCTGACTGTAGTGGAGCTA
>NW_025178545.1:0-2197 GCF_004010195.1 Chiloscyllium plagiosum | reverse complement strand
GAAGGAGGGTGCATGATGAAGAAGGGAGTGTGTTGAAGGAGGGAGTATGATGAAGGAGGGCGTGTGTTGAAGGTGGGAGTGTGATGAAGGAGGGAGTGTGTTGAAGGAGGGTGTGTGATGAAGGAGGGAGTGTGATGAAGGAGGGAGCGTGATGAAGGAGGGAGTGTGATGAAGGAGGAAGTGTGATGAAGGAGGGTGCATGATGAAGGAGGGAGTGTGATGTAGGAGGGAGTGTGATGTAGGAGGGAGTGTGTTGAAGTAGGGAGTGTGATGAAGGAGGAAGTGTGTTGAAGGATGGAGTCTGATGAAGGAGAGAGTGTGATGTAGGTGGGAGTGTGATGAAGGAGGGTGTGTGATGAAGGACGGAGTGTGTTGAAGGAGGGAATGTGTTGAACGATGGAGTGTGCTGAAGGTGGGAGTGTGATGAAGGAGGGTGCGTGATGAAGGAGGGAGTGTGATGAAGGAGGGATGTTGAAGGAGGGAGTGTGAAGAAAGAGAAAGTGTGTTGAAGAAGGGAGTGTGATGAAGGAGGGAGTGTGATGAAGGTGGGAGTGTGATGAAGGAGATGTGTGTTGAAGGTGGGAGTGTGATGAAGGAGGGAGTGTGATGAAGGAGGGAGTGTGTTGAAGGCGGGAGTGTGTTGAAGGAGGGAGCGTGATGAAGGTGGGAGTGTGATGAAGGAGGGAGTGTGATGAAGGAGGGAGTGTGTTGAAGGAGAGTGTGTGTTGAAGGAGGGAGTGTGTTGAAGGTGTGACAATGATGAAGGAGGGAGTGTGATGAAGAAGGGAGTGCGTTAAAGGAGGGTGCATGATGAAGGAGAGAGTGTGTTTGAAGAGTGAGGGTGATGGAGGAGGGAGTGTGTTGAAGGAGGGAGTGTGTTAAAGGAGGGTGCGTGATGAAAGTGGGAGTGTAATGAAGGAGGGAGTGTGTTGGAGGAGGGAATGTGATGAAGCAGGGAATGTGTTGAAGGAGGGATTGTCTTGAAGGAGGGAGTGTGATGAAGGATGGAGAGGTTTGAAGGATGTCGTGCGATGAAGGTGGGAGTGTGATGAAGGAGGTAGTGTGTTAAAGGAGGATGCATGATGAAAGTGGGAGTGTGATGAAGGAGGGTGCATGATGAAGGAGGGAATGCGATGAAGGAGGGAGTGTGATGAAGGTGGGAACGTTTAAATGGAGGGAGTGTGTTGAAGGAGGGCATGTGTTGACGGTGGGTGCATGATGAAGGAGGGAGTGTGTTGAAGGAAGGTGCATGATGAAGGAGGGAGTGTGTTGAAGGAGGGAATGTGTTGAATGACGTAGTGTGTTGAACGACGGAGTGTTTATGAAGGCGGGAGTGTGTTGAAGGAGGGAGTGTGAGAAAGGAGGAAGTGTGATGAAGGAGGGAGTGTGTCGAAGGTGGGAGTGTGTTGAAGGAGGGTGTGTGCGGAAGGTGGGAGTGTGATGAAGGAGGGAGTGTGTTGAAGGAGGGAGTGTGTTGAATGACGGAGTGTGATGAAGGCGGGAGTGTGTTGAAGGTGGGATTGTGATGATGGCGGGAGTGTGATGAAGGAGGGAGTGTGATGAAGGAGGGAGTGTGTTGAAGGAGGGAATGTGTTGAACGATGGAGTGTGTTGAAGGAGGGAGTGTGATGAAGGAGGAGCGTGATGAAGGAGGGAGTGTGTTGAAGAAGGGAGTGTGTTGATGAAGGGAGTGTGTTAATGGAGGGAGTGTGTTGAAGGTGTGAGTGTGATGAAGGAAGGAGTGTGATGAAGGAAGGAGTGTGATGAAGGAGGGAGTGGGTTGAAGGAGGGAGTGTATTGAAGGAGGGAGTGTGTTGTAGCAGGGAGTGTGATGTAGGAGGGAGTGTGTTGAAGGAGGGTGCATGATGAAGAAGGGCGTGTGTTGAAGGAGGGAGTATGATGAAGGAGGGCGTGTGTTGAAGGAGGGAGTGTGATGAAGGTGGGAGTGTGTTGAAGGAGAGTGTGTGATGAAGGAGGGCGTGTGTTGAAGGAGGGAGTGTGATGAAGGGGGGAGCGTGATGAAGGAGGGAGTGTGTTGAAGGAGGGAGTGTGTTGAAGAAGGGAGTGTGTTGATAGAGGGAGTGTGATGGAGGAGGGAGTGTGTTGAAGAAGGGAGTGTGTTGAAGGAGGGAGTGTGTTGAAGAAGGGAGTGTGTTGAAGGAGGGAGTGTGATGAAGGAGGGAGTGTGTCGAAGGTGG
>NW_025178544.1:0-2197 GCF_004010195.1 Chiloscyllium plagiosum | reverse complement strand
TCAGCCAGAGAGACAAAGAGCAGGGAGATCTGGTGCCTTCTATAAATCCTGCAGCGATGTAAGACCATTCGCAGTGCACAAAGCAGAGAGCAATAAGAGGGCTCCAAACATCAGCTGACAAGACATGACATAGTGTTGGAGGGGGAGCAGAGTACAGACTTACTACCAAGTACTGAGACTCACTACTCTGCAACACTGTATCTATGGCATGTCTTGTGGGCCAGTGTATTCAGTAATTTGTAATTGCTATAATAAGTCTTATCTCTGTAACCTCCTCTCTTCCTTATAGTCCCTCCATATAATTGAAATTTACTGCTTTCCAGACTGCATCCCGATGTCTGTAACTTGCTTCAATGTCTGCAACATGCCTTATCTCAGTAGTCTCCTCCTCCAATAATTTGAGACAGTCATGCAGCACAGAAATGCTTCCTTTGATCCAACTAGTCTTTGCTGACCAGAGTCCCTGAACGTTTCCTGCATTGACCTAAATCCCTTTAAACCTTCTCCCTTCCATATACTTGCCCAAATGGTTTTTACATGTTGTCATTGTGCTTTTCTCTTACCATTCCTCCTGGAAGCTCATTCCATACCTGCATCATCCTCTTCGTGAAATATCATTCCATACCTGCATCATCCTCTTCGTGAAATATATTCAACTCCAATTCCTTTTATGTCTTTATCTCTCCCCTCATATTTATGCCCTCTAGAACATAGAACATGACAGTGCAGTAATGGCCCTTCTGCCCTCGATGATGCGCCAACCTGTGGAATCAATCTGAAGCCCATCGAACCAACACGATTCCAATTCTGTCCAATGACCATTTAAATGCCCTTAAAGGTGGCGGGTCCACTGCTGTTGCAGGCAGTGCGTTCCACGCCTCTACCACTCTGAGTGAAGAAACTACCTCTGGCATTTGTCCTATATCTATCACCCATCAATTTAAAGCTATCTCCCCTCGTGTTAGGCATCGACATCCGAAGGAAAAGTTCTCACTGTCCAACCCATCTAACCCTCTGATTATCTTATTCGTCTCAGTAGTAGGCCTGAAAACATCTTCTCTTGAACAAAAACAGCTTAAAGTTCCTCAGACATTTTCGTAAGACACTCTCTCCATACCAGATGACATCCTAGTAAATCTTCTCTGAATCCTTTGCAAAGCTTGCATATTTTTGCTGTAATGTGGTGACCTAAACTGTACCAAACGCTCCAAATGATGTAGCACCAGAGTTTTGTCCAGCTGCAGCATGATTTCATGGTTCCGAAATTCAATTCTTCTACCAGTAAAAGCTCATACACTGAATGCGTTCTTAACAACCCTATCAGCCTGGGTGGCAACTTTCAACGATCTATGTACATGTACACAGAGATCTCTCTGTTCTTCTACACTACCAAGAATCTTACCACTAGACTAGTACTCTGTGTTCTTGTTACTCCTTCCAAAATGAATGACATCACACTTTTCCACATTAAAATACATTTGTGAACTATAGGTCCAGCTCTGCAGCTGATCTATGCCTCTCTGAAGCCAACAGCATCCTTCGTCACTCTCCACAACTTTACCGACCTTAGTGTCATCCGCAAATTTACTAACCCATTATTCAATGCCCTTATCCAGGTCATTTGTATAAATGACAAGCAACACTAGACCCAAAACTGATTCTGGCGTAACCAACTAGTAACTGAACTCCAGGATGAGTATTTCCCATGAAACACTACTCTGTCCTCTTTCAGCGAGCTAATGTCTGATCCAAACTGCAATCCCATGCCTCCGTATTGTTTGCAATAGCCTACCGTGGGCAACCGTAACACACGCCTTACTGTAATCCATATACACCACGTCAACTGGTTAACCCTCATCCACTCTCTGAAAGAACTCAATAAGGTTTGTGAGGCACGGCCTGCCCTTCACAAGGCCGTGTTGACTATCCCTAATCAACTTATTCGTCTCCAGATGATTATAAATCCTATCCCTTACACGCCTTTCCAACGCTTTACCCAGAATTGAAGTAAGGCTCACAGCTCTCGAATGAGCAGGGTTTTCTCTACTCCCCTCCTTGGACAAGGGGACAACAGTTGCTATCCTCCAGCCTTCTGGTACTATCTCTAGACAATGACGGCATAATGATCAAAGCCAAAGGCTCGGCAATCTCCTTCTGGCTTCCTAGAGAATCCGAGGATAAATCCCATCCGGCCCAG
>NW_025178543.1:899-2197 GCF_004010195.1 Chiloscyllium plagiosum | reverse complement strand
TTGTCCCCTTGGTCCCTAATGGGCTCTACACTTGCCCTCATTAACCTCTACCCTTAAGTTTATTTCTAAAATATCTTTAGGATTCTCCCTAATCCTGTTCCCAAATCCTTTCTAATTTCCATTTTTTGCTCTTCTAATTGTTTTCTTAAGCTCCCTTCTGCATTTCCAACAATCCTCTCAGGCCATAACTGAATAGTTCTCTTTGGACTTGCTAAAAACTCTACTCCTCTTCTTTATCCAGAGTTGAATTGTCTGGGACATCCAGTATTCCCTGAACCTATTGCTCCTCCATTTCCCTTGAAAGGTGCCGTGTTGCTCTTGTACTCTTCCCAGCTCCTTTCTGAAAGCTCCCATCCCCCATTGCTCTCCTGTCGACATACGCAAATGGAGCTGTTCCCAATGTACTGTGGCTAGATACTGCTTTATTCTAATAAAATCAGCCTTCCCCAATCCAAAGTCGACCTCTACAGGCCATTTCCTCCTTGTCGAGCACATTTTGTACCCAGATTGTATCGTGGTTACTATCACTTAAATGTCCCCCCACTGCCACATCGATCACTTATCCAGCTTCTTTCCCCAGAACCAGTTCCAGCATTGGCCCTTCGACACATTGATACAGAAACCCACCTGGATACATTTCAATAAGTTCACCCTCTTTAAATCCTTTACCCTATAGCTAGCCCAACTTGTACTGGGGAGGTTGAAATCATCTTGTATTATTAGCCGATTATTACCCTTACTCCCTTCTGTGAAGTGTCTACATATTTGCTGTTCTATTTCCCACAGATTCTTTGGGGGCCTATAATACACTTTCAGTAAAGTAGCTCTCTCCTTAACATTCCTACATTCTACCCATAAAGCCTTGTTTGAGGAACCTGCCGAGATATCATCTCTCCCTAATGCAGGAATTGATTCCTTAATTAATAGTGTGATACTATTGACAGCCTCTTCTGTTTCTCCGAAAGATCCTGTAACCCTGGAACGTTTAGTTGCCAGTCCATCCCTTCTCTCAATCTTGTTTCTGTGATGGTAACAATATCATGCTTGCATGTGTCAATCCATGCCATTAACCCATCAGTCTTACCTGTTACATTCCGAATATTAAAGACCGTGTAACCTTGCCTTTGTCTTTTGACACTCAATATCGTTGAACTCACTGTGACTTGCTTCCGTTCCTGTAGCATGATGTGTCTCTGTTGAATCAATATTCTGTGGTCCCCTCCCTCTGTCAGACTAGTTTAAACTCCTCCCAACAGCACCAGCAAGCCTCCCTGCCAGGATGTTGGTCCCAATGTGGT
>NW_025178543.1:0-741 GCF_004010195.1 Chiloscyllium plagiosum | reverse complement strand
CTTTAACTCATCACCCTTCCCTTTCAGGATGCCCCGCAGCCATTCAGTGACATCCCTGACCCTGGCACCAGGGAGGCAACACAGCATCCTGGAGGAACGTCTTCAGCTGCAGAAACACCCGGCTGCTTTCCCGACTAAAGAATCCCCGATCACTGTTGCTCTTCTTTCCTTCTTCCTCCCCATCTTGTCTAGTCAAGCTGCTCGTGGTGCCAGACGGCTTGGATCAGACTGCATTCCTCTGAGAAGTCAGCATCCTCATCAGCTTCCAACATTGAATCCTGATGAGTGAATGGGACACCAGGGGACTTCTGCACTCACAGAGGGTAGTGGATAAAATTCTGGGTGGATTGCCTGGTCTCTGCTGCTACCTGGATGACATTCCGTTCACTGGATCCGCCAAAGAGGAACATTTGAAGAACCTAGAAGAAACTTTCAAAAGGTTCTGGGACCACAGCCGACAAGTAAAAAGGGAGAAATGGGAGTTTTGTAAAGACTCCATAGAGTGCCTGTGCCATATAATCCATGGAAATACACAAGGGCCCCAAGATGTTGTAAGCTATCAGGAAGGCCGCAAGACAAGAATGTGTCCCAACTGAGATCGATCGTGGGCCGTGTAAATTACTATGGAAAGTTTGTGTGCATCTGACTATCGTACTAAAGCCCCCGCTGGGGAAGGGCAGCAGTGGAAATGGACCCAGGGATGTGAGAGAGCTTACCAGGAAGTGAAGCACACTTTAAAAA
>NW_025178542.1:0-2197 GCF_004010195.1 Chiloscyllium plagiosum | reverse complement strand
CATTCCAGGAATTGACCTCGTGCACCTACGCTGTACTCCCTCAATAGCCAGAATGTCTTTCCTCAAACAGTAAGTTGATGTATATGTTGCTGTTGGGTGTGGTGTTTGAGTATTTGCTAACTGTTGCTGAGTGATGGAAGTGACGCTGTTGTATCTCATTAACAGGTGGGAGCTGACGGCAATGACCACGAACAGCAATATCAGCCGGCCAATCTTCGCCTCTCATGGCTAACCACCAGCTTCTCATTGACTCAGCGGCTCGATTCTGTTCCTCATCTGGAGGGAGGGAGGGAGGGAGGGAGGGAAGGAACGTTCTGAGGTGGGGTGGGAGGAGACCGAGAGGATCAAATATGCAAACATCACTTCGACACCAAACGCGAAACAGCCCCCACCCTCCCAGTTTGGAATCTGTTTGGAAGTTTGCATTAATGTTGTTTTGCACAGAGCCGGAATGCTGCAGTGATCTGAAATTTATATTTTGGTGTGACGACAGGAGAATGCATAGTCTCCCTGCTGGTCATTGTGGGTGTCTGAACACAGAACTTGCCTTGGATGCTTTTACCTAAAGGTGCTCTGATGAATATACCTCACGTTCACGGTTAGCTGCTTTTCCAGAGACTCCCAGCACTGAGGGACAAGTTGTGGCTTTTCATTCTCTGGGAAACCGTCCTGTTGGTCCTGGAGGAAGGGCAAATGTAGAAATTACAAATGGAAGTCAGTTCCATTCCCACCTCCAGGCTGACTTGGTTAGCAATCCCCCATGAACAGGCTGACCTCACCTCGAGGCTGCCTCTGAGTGTCACCTCCTGCCTGTTTCACACGATCCTCGTCCCTCCTCATTTCCCCAGGATCGGGGGAGGGGGCTGACACCCTGAGACTGGGACGTCCCACTCTGACAAAGCCTGGCGTTCGAAGCCAAGCTGGGAACAGCCGCTGACCAATGGAGTTGTTGCTCAGAGAGGGGACTGAGAGGCCTCAGCGATAGCAGATGTACCTACCACATCGAGGTGTTGTTTGTCTGTCCGTACCTGACACAAGGTTACCCTGTTCGGACACTGTCCTGTTGTCAGGTGGGACCCTGTCTGGTTCTGTGACTCAGTGCCCCCTTCACTCCTGGAGGGAACAGTATCCTGATCCAGTGACCATTCCAGGATTTGGAGACTGGCCTCAGTACCAGTGACCCGGTCTCAGAGAGAAGCTGAATCAGCTCAGTGCAGTAATGCCTTTGTCCATCCACCTTTCAGCAAGGCAGGGGGGGGGGGCTACTGGTTTATGTAATGTTGCTTCCTGCTCCTGAACCCATGGCTGTAGGTTAATGCTGGTGTCACTGACTGTGAATAGGCCTTTACTGTGAGCACAATGTGTAACTACAGGAGAAGGGTTTTTACACATACTGATGATGGGAATGAGGTAGCTTTTGGAATCTGATGGTCAGTTACATCCCCTGGAATTGCATCCCCTCTCGCCCCTGAGCACCTGGTATGGTTTCTCTTGGTCAATGCACACACTGATCTCTCCCAGGCTTCAGTCTGCATTGGCCTTCCCAGACGGCCTGGTATAGCTGCAGGCCAGTTCTGAGTGGACAGTGGAAACAGCTCCAGGTAACGGAAGGGAGCTGGTGACAATCTGAGCATGGAGCAGAGCCTGCAGTTCATGATCGCGGACTGGTTACTGGGTCACTGCAAACGCTGCCAGTCTTTGTAAGACAGAGATTCAGCCTTCAGCTCCTGTGGCTATCGTCCATCTCTGAAAACTCACAACATCCAGCCTACAGCTCCAATCACTTCATCTTTGACTTCTCTTTTTATAAAAACAGATTTGTCACTGCACTTGTATATAAAAGAAATAAAGCTGGCATTTTATGACCCAGTGTGGTCTTTTCTATTTTGTTCTGGGTGTGTGAGAGAGAGAGAGAGAGTTGGTTTTCTGTTGGGTCGCAGGGCTGTGTCGGCTGCTGTAGGAAGTGCTATGCAGGCCTCTCTTTGAGTCTGTTCCACAAGACCAGGAGGAGGTGATTTAGCTCCAGTGTTCCAATTGAACGTTACACGGTGTGTGTCAGAGCCCCTTCACTATCAGTGCACCTTTAACACCAACCGACAGCAGCGTCACCTTCTGCAGCCCGTCTGGCTACAGCAGTATCTGTGCAGTCAGCTTCCCATCTTTCACTCTCTCTTGCTTTCACTCTCTCTCTCTCTCT
>NW_025178541.1:0-2197 GCF_004010195.1 Chiloscyllium plagiosum | reverse complement strand
CGTGCTGCAAAAATCAATAATGGGTCAACTGCATTTTGTGACTTATACAAATCATTTGCATTTGAGTATATGAAGTATGGTCAGCAAGTTTGTAGATAATAACAAATTTGGTGGCATCGTCGACAGTGAAGAATGATCTCTCAGACTATAACGGGAGCTTGTTTAGGTGAATCGAGGAGTGGCAGATATAGTATATTTTAGTTACGTGTGAGGTGTTGCATTTTGGGAAGACAAATCAAGTCAAGACATATCGCTAGTGCCCTGTTGAAAGCTGCCAATGAAGGAGAACTCCATAGAAATTATCGAATCCCTACGGTTAGGAAACAGGCTTTTCGGCCCATCGAGGCCACACCGACCCTTTAAACAATATCCCACTGGACAAATACATGCCCTATCCGTCGGAGACTGCATTTCCCATGGCTAATCCACCTCCCCTACACATCCCTGGATACCGTGCGCTATTTAGCATGGCCAATCTACCCTTACCTGTATATCCTTATACTGTCAGAGTAAAACATAGTATCCGGACGAAACTCATGCAGACACGGGCAGGATGTACAAACACCACACAGCCAGTCATTCAAGGATGGAATTAAACCCAGGTCGCTGCCCTGTGAGGCAGCAAATCTAGCCTTGTGGTGCAGGTTCTCCGTTCCTTGAAAGTGTTGTCACAAGTCGACAGCGCAGTGATGAAGGCATTTGGTGATCATCCCTTTATTGGTGCGTGCTTTGAGTCGAAACATTTGCATGACAAAATCTGTACAGGATATTGGTTTGGCCACTTTTGTAATATTGCCTTTCATTCTTGTCTCCCTGCTGTCGGAAAGGCGTTGTCAAACTTGACAGGGTGCAGAAGAGATGGAAAAGAATGTTGCAGGTGTTGGAGGGTCAGAGTCACAAGGAGAGTTTGAATAGGCTGGGACTATTTTCAAGTGTTAAGGCTGAGGGGTGACCTTAAAGAGGTTTATAAAATCATGAGGGGCATAGATATGGTAAACAGTCAATGTCTTTTCCCAGGATAGACGAGTCCAAAATTGGAAGACAAAGGTTCAAGGTGAGAGGAGAAAGATTTAAAAAGGGACATGAGGGACAACATTTTCACACAGAGACTGCTGTGTGTATGGATTGAACAGCCAAAAGAGGTGGTGGAGGCAGGTACAGTTACACCATTTAAAAAGCATTTGGATGGATATATGCTTGGCAAGTGTGTAGAGGGAGATGGGTCAATTGCTGGCAAGGAGGACGAGATTAATTTAGGATATTTGGCGGTATGGATGACCAGACCGAACGATCTTTTTCCTTGCTGTACATCTCTGAGCGTCTATTGATTCTTCAGTGTGTAACACTGGAACAGGAGGAGGCTATTCAGCATCTGAATTCTGCCAGTCGGCTTGTTTGCTCAATTACAGAGAGTCAAATACAAAAATACATCATTCAGATTTTGATGGTGTTTTACAGAAACAGGGGAAAAGTCTTCAGTCAAGAAAAAGCTGTAAAGAATGTGAAGAGGCCATTCAGTCGCTCATCTCAATTGCACAGGAGCAGCAGGTGAGCACAGAGCTATTAGAACCTGTTAATCAGGAGCAGGAGAAGGGCATGTATTTTCACAAACTTGGGATCAGGAGGCAGTCATTCAATTGTTTGAAACTGGCACACAGGAACAGGAGACTCAACCGTTCGAGACTGGGACACAGGAATAGGAGGCAGTCACTCAACTGCTCAAAACTGGGATTCAGGGACAGGAGACAGTTATTCAACTGCTCAAAACTGGGGCACAGGGAAATCTGGAGGCTACTGATGCCTGAGGATCCTGTTACGCAGGAACAGGAAGAGGTGACTCACTCCCCACCAGTATGGGACACTGGGAGAGAAGGGGAGTTTGCTTCGAATAGACAGAAATATATGAATAAGTTGCATTAGTAGTCCATTCAATCCTACCCCACCATTCACTAAGACCACGGCTGATCTGATGGTAATTTCCTCATTCTATTTTACGGAGATTGTCCTCTCTGCAGCCTCTGTTCCATTTTTTTGGTCATGTTGCCGACACAGATGCTATAACAACAGTCACCATCACTCATCCATAGGGCTGAGTCTAACCAGATGAGTCAGGATTTGAAGAGTCCAATCAGAAGAATTAAAACACAAAATAAAGGCATAGCCTGATGTTTAGTTCTCTCACATTCGCAATCCAACT
>NW_025178540.1:0-2197 GCF_004010195.1 Chiloscyllium plagiosum | reverse complement strand
CATCTGCAGTCCTCACTTTCTCCTCGTGATACATCCAGACAGAATGCTCTCGATGGCGTACCTATAAAAGTTGGCAAGGGTATCGCCATCATGGCAAATTTCGTCAGCTGTCTGAGGAAGAAGAGACGTTGTTGGGCCTTTGTAACCAGTGCGTCCACGTGAAGAGTCCAGGAAAGCTTGTTGTGGAAGACCACTCCCAGGAACTTGACACTCTCCATTTGTTCCACCTCTGTGCAGTTAATGTGTAGGAGGGGCATGAGGAACATCCCGCCAAAAGTCAGTAATGAGTTCTTTTGGTTTTGCTGACATTGAGAGCTAGGTTGTTCTCAGTGCACCATTTTTCCAGGTCTTCCACCCCCTGTCTGTAGTCTGTTTCGTCGCCATCTGAGATTTGAGCAACTATGGTGGTGTCATCAGTGAACTTGTAAGTGGCATTAGTCTGGTATTTGGCGACACAGTCATGGGTACGTAGTGAGTACAGAAGGGGGCTGAGTATGCATTCCTGGGGTCTCCAGTGTTGAGTGTTAGTGAGGATGAAATATTGTCCCCAACCTTCACTGATTGTGGCCTGTGGCTCAGGAAACTGAGGATCTAGTTGCAGAGAGTGGGGCTTCGTCTGAGATCACTAAGTTTAGTAATCGGTCTCGAGGGGATACTAGTGTTGAAGGCTGAACTGTAGTCAATGAGTAGGATTCTTACATAGCTGTTCTTGGTGTCAAGATGTTCTAGGGAGGACTGAAGGGCAAGTGATATGGCCCTTCGGGCAAGTGTTGGTCCAATAGGCAAATTGGAGTGGGTCAAAAGTACATAGAACATAGAACAATACAGCACAGAACAGGCCCTTTGGCCCACGATGTTGTGCTGAACATTTGTCCAGTACTGGGGAGGCTGGAGTTGATTAATGCCATGACCAGCCTTTTAAAGCACATCATGCCCACCGAGGTTAGGGCCACTGGGCAGTAATCATTGAGCCATGCTGCATGGGCCGCATTAGGCACAGGGATGGTGTTGGCCCTCGTGAAACAGGCAGGGATGGTGTCAGGCTGGTGCTTGACTAGTCTGTGAGACAGCTCTCCCAACTTTGGCACTAGCCCCCAGATGTTAGTGAGGAGGACTTTGCTGAGTCAACAGCGCTGTTTCTGCTGTTGTCTTTTCCAGTGCCTAGGTCAATGCCACGTGATCCATCTGGTTTCATTTCTTTGATGAGATTTCATAGCAATTGGTACAACTGACTGGCTTGTGAGGCCATTTCAGAGGTGTTGTGGGTCTGGAGTCACATGTAGGCCAGACCAGCTAAGGATAGACAAACAGGAGGCTGGGAGAGCACAGCAAGCCAGGCAGCGTCAAGATGTGGAGAAGTCAATGTTTTGAGTATAACCCTTCTTCAGGACTAGATGCAGGGGTATTGGGAGCTACAGATAAGAGAGGGTGGGGGGAGGGTAGCAGAATGGTGAGGCAGTGATAGGAGGACACAGGTAGATGGTATGGCTTGGTTGGTCAATGGTAGCTGGAAAGGAGGGTCGGTAGATGTAAAGGAAGGGAGGAGATGGGACTGGAAATGAAGACGGGACTTGAAATGGAGCTGGGGGACGGGTGGGAATGTTATTTGAAATTGGAGAACTCAATGTTGAGTCCTTTGGGCTGTAGGCAGAAGATAAGGTGTTGGTCCTCTAATTTATGGTCTGATTCACTGCGGCAATGGAGGAGGCCAACGATGGACCTGTTGGAGAGGGAGTGTGGCAGCCAGTGACCAAGTGGTGTTCTGCAAAGCTCAATGTTGTGACTACATTTTATACATTAATGATCGAGATGAAGGAACTGAGGGCATTCTGGCTAAGTTTGCAGATGATAGCGGGTTTTGAGAAGATAGGTAGAGAGACAGATAGCATTGAGGAGGTGGGGAGGCTGCAGAAGGATTTGGACAGGTTAGGAGAGGGGGCAAAGAAGTGTCAGATGGAGTACAACGTGGGAAAGTGTGAGGTCATGCACTTTGGTAGGACTGTTTACTAAATGGTGAGAAAATTCAGAATTCTGATGTACAAAGAGACATGGGAATTCTAGTTCAGGATTCTCTCAAGGTAAACTTGCATGTTGAGTCCTTAATTAGGAAGGCAACTGCAGTGATGGCATTTGAGAAAACTCAGAAAGGGATCATGCTGTAAGGTAGGTAGTGAAGAAAGCTAATAGCATGCTGGCC
>NW_025178539.1:1697-2197 GCF_004010195.1 Chiloscyllium plagiosum | reverse complement strand
AATTTTCTCGAGTTACCCAGGAGGATTTAAACTAGTTTGCCAGGGAGTTGTGACTCTGAGTAAGAGAGGGACCATCGGAAAGTCAGAGGACAGTACATCAGCCATCAAGAGCAAGGATATCCAGGGCATAGTCGAGGGAGGGAAAAGACTTCCGGTTTAAAGGGCATTTATTTCAACATACGGGACCTGACTGGTAAGGCAGACGAGCTCAGAGCATGGATTAGCTCTTGGAACTGGGATGTTATAGCTGTAACAGAAACATGGCGGAGAGAGGGCAGGACTGGCAGCTCAGTGTTGCAGGATACAGAAGCTACAGGTATGACAGAAGGACAAGTAAATGAGGGGGAGGAGCTGCCCCTTTGATTAGGAAGGACATAACAACAGAGCTTAGAGATAATACTGTTAAGCAGTCATCAAATGAGGCCATATATTTAAAAGTTAGAAACAAAAAGGGGATGGTCTGTCTGCTGGGATGGTGTTCTAGACCCTCAAATGGCCAG
>NW_025178539.1:0-1446 GCF_004010195.1 Chiloscyllium plagiosum | reverse complement strand
TTCAATGCCTTTCCTCTGGGGCTCTCAGTTTTCAGTCCAGTCTGCTCCCTGTTCAGGTGACTAGGCAGCAGCAAGCCATGAGCGAGCCCCCACACCCTGCCAGACCCCAAAACACATCCCGCTCGTCTCCCAACCCATCCAATACCGCCACCACCCGCCCCTCTTCGTCCCCCCCCCCAGCTGTCCCAAAAAGCGGCTTCTGCCGCCAAAACCGTCGACACCACTCTCCACCCGCCGCCTGCCCTCACTTCCCAAATACGTCGACATCAACTTCAGCCCGTCCCCAAACCTGTCCAACACCACCCTCTGCCTACCACACCCACTGTCCAATCCATGTCCACGCCCGTGCCCCCTGCCCCCTGCCCCCTTCATCCCCTCCCCCTTCTGGGCAGCTGGAGTGGACACCAACAGTAAGATATCTACTGCCTTTGCGGGGGTAAGTCTCCAAATAGCGCACATGCACACACACACACACACGTACAGACAGCCACACATAACTTATTACTGCAACATCTCAAAAAGTTTCACCTCTGCCTTATTCAAGACAACGTTCCAGAGAATATCTGGGGAAGGGGGGTTTAGGATTTACCCTTATATATAACTCTCGGCTAAGTGTGGGGTGAGGGTGAGAGGTCAGGAGATGGTCCCTGGGCTCGATGTCCAGGACTGTTCTCGGCAGCATTTCAGTCAGCCGAGATCGGTTTTAATCAGTGTAAACAAAAACAAAATACAATCAGGGTTGAAACGGCTCTTTAGATGTAATATTTCTAGCGGGACCTCGAGATCTCCTTTGGATAATCTGATATTGGGTTAATTGATATTTGGATAATCGAGGTCCCTTTGTATTTGAAAGCGCTAGATTTAGAAGCTCTGGTGATCATTCTAAAAAGATGAAAGACTTCATCTAAGCTTGTTTAATATTTCATTCCATGACACTGCATTACTGTTGCTCTAGGTTCAGTGCCTTAGGATTGTGCTCCATATCCACCTGATGAAGAAGCAGTGCTTTGAAAGCTCGTGCTTGCAATAAACCTGCTGGATTATAACCTGGTGTTGTGTGATTATTAACTTTGCCCACCCCAGTCCAATACCGGCACGTCCAAATCATGACTAAAATCGATTGGGTCGGTCTGTTTGAATGAAAAGGAATGACTGGCAAATGGGAGGCTTTTAAAAGTGTGATCTCAAGCATCCAGTATGTCCCTGTCAGGGTGAAGGGAAAAGCTGGCAGGTTTAGGAATCCCTAGTCGATGAGAGGTGTCATCACTCTGTTCAGGAAAAAGGGGAAGACACACATTGCCTTTAATGTTTCCGTATCTATGTAACCTCTGACAGTCCCAAAGACACGATCAATCTGGGGAGACACAAAAGGCCTCTCAGGTCCCTGCAGCACTCCCATACTGTAGAACCCAACCCAAATCATGTGACTTTCAGTTCCTCTAAGAC
>NW_025178538.1:0-2197 GCF_004010195.1 Chiloscyllium plagiosum | reverse complement strand
AGGAATGGCTGTTAGATGCTCCAAGGTTTAGATATTTAAACAGGAAAAACTGGGCGATAAAAAAGTTGGCGGAGTGACATTCCTAACCAGCGATAGTACTGCAGTTGTAGAAAGGGAGGTTGAAAATGAGAATTTCTCTACAGACTCGCTATGGGTGAATTCAGAAAAAAGGAAAGAAGCCGTCTGGTTTTTGGAGTTTTCTGTTGACCTCATAATAGCAACAGAAACATGGAGGAACAGCTTGGGAGGCAGATTTTAGAAATGTGCAGAAGGAATAGGGCTGTTGTCATGGGTGACTTCAACTGGTCTAATATTGATTGGAGCCTCCGTAGTTTAATTGCGTTGTTTGCAGCAGTTTTTGTCAGGTTTGTCAAGGAAGGAAACCTGGCACAGTATGTAGATCAGACGACAAGAGTAGAATCAATACTGGATTTGATGCTTGGCGACGAGACAGGACAGAGTTCAGACACCTCAGTGAGAGAGAATTTCGGTGACAGTGATTGGAGCAGAATGTATGCGAAAGTATTCAATTGTGGTAGGGGTATTGCAAATGCTGTTGAGCAGGCACGGGGCGCCTAAATTGAGAACAGATGTATCAGGAAAATGCATGACAGAAGTGTAGAGGAATGTCCCACTGAGGCAAAGAAGGGATGGCAGTTTGAAGGAACCTTGTTTGACAAGAGATGTGGGACATGTAGTCAAGAGGAACAAGGAAGTTTACTGAAGTTTGAGGAGAGAAGAAATGGGCGGGGCTGTCCAGAGTGACAAGGTATCCAGGAAGATACTGAAAATGGACTTAGGAGAGCTAGAAGGCGGCATGAAAAAGTTTGATTGGCTCGGGTTAGAGAGAATTCTTCTACATTTATGTAAGGAACAAAAGGATGGATAAAGTGAGTGTCGGGCGTTCAGGGATAGCGAAGGGAACTTGTGGCAGGAATCTGGGGAGGTTCCTGAATAAATTGTTTACTTTAGTATTCCCTACTGAGAGGAATATTGTCATTGCTGAGTACAGCAGGAAAAAGACTGATACGCTCGATCAGCTTGATGTTAAGATGGAAGATGCGCTGCAAACTTTGAAAAAAAAAAACGATTAGAGTAGATAAGTCTCGCTGTGCCACACAGGATGTACTCAAATTTACTATGGGAAGCACGGAAATAAGTTGCTGTGCATTTGGCTGATCATTGCATCCTGGAGAAAGTGAGAACTGCAAATGCTGGAGATCAGAATCGTGAGTGTGTGCTGCAAAAGCACAGTAGGTCAGGCAGCATCCAAGCAGCATAAGAATCGACGTTTCGCGCATGAGTCCTTCATCATGAATGAGGCCTTATGCGTGATGAAGACCTCATGCCTGAAAAGTCAATTATCCTCCTCCTTGGATGCTGCGCAACCTGCTGTATTTTTCCAGCACCACATTCTCGACTCTAATCTTTGCATCATAATTGTCCATTGGAGAAGACCGAGATGGTTGGGACTGTAGCAAATGTTTCTATTGGGGTATTGCATATTGGCAAATATGCTTAACTCTGGGAATTACAGACTATTCAGGATTTATAAATACTTGGAAAACGATTACAGATGGTCAGCATGGCTTTGTGAGATTCATCTTTTTCGGTGATTGGAAGAAGGTTTAGCGGAGATGAAGATGATGATCCTTTACCAGAGCATGGTTGGTGTGCGTAATGCAGAATCAGATAAATTAGGGACATTTAACCATCACTTGGGTGTGCACATGAATTCAGGGAATGTAGGTTTGTTTCCTTCCGTGCAGACCTCCGTGGTACGTGGAGGGAAGTGAGTCCTGAAACCAGACATCAACGTTGACAATGACATTGTAGATAGACCCCACCATGTGGGTACCTGTAATATTAAAAATGATCCGGATCACCACATACATCAGTAACTGAAAGCAACATTGTAGGAAACGGCACCAATGAGAAAGATAAATGGTATGGTGATCTTCATTTCACGACGATTTGAGTTCAGCAGTAAGGATGTCTTACGGCATCTGTACATGTCCTTGAAGGTACAGAATCTCGTACATCGTGCAGTTTTGTGTGCAGTTTTGGTCTCGTTAGTCATAAAGAACAAATCTGATATTGTGGAATTGAAGTGAAGAATGACCAGACAGATCTCTGGAATGATAGGCTTGTTGTGGGAGCAGACTTTCTGTCGAATGGGTCTTTATTCTAAGTGGTT
>NW_025178537.1:0-2197 GCF_004010195.1 Chiloscyllium plagiosum | reverse complement strand
CGTTTCCTATTTGGGGGCCTATAGTACAATTCAAATGCTATCACCATGCCCTTCTTATTTCTTTGCTCCCCCGACAAATCCTCACTGGATGATCCATCAGTTATTTTATCTCTGATTACTGCTGTGATACTCGCCTTAATGAAAAATGAAACTCCCCGTCCCCTCCTTCCACCATCTGTGTCCCGCATTAAGCCCCTGTACCCTGGTCCATTAAGCTGCCAGTGCTTTCCTTCCCTTAGCCATGTATATGTAATGGTTATAATATCCCAGTCCCACGTACCTACCCACGCCGTGAGTTCATCGGCCTTACCTCTCAGCCATCATGCATTGAAACAGTTGCAATTTAATTCAACAGGCATCCCTTGCTCCCTCTCGTGTTCCAGCCTGACATGCCTCTTCAATTTACTGTCTCTTATTACTGTATCTCCTTCCATCCTCTTTTGCCTCGCTGTTGTTGAGGATCCCACCCCTCCCTAACCCCAGCCAATCCATTTGAAAACCTCCCGTGCACCATTAGAAAACTTGCCTGCCATGATATTGCTCCACTTCCAGTTCAGGTACAACCCGTCCTTCCTGAACACGTCGCCTCTGCCCCACAAAAGATCCCAGTGATCCAAAAATCTCTGCCCCCTGCACCAATTCTTTAGCCACCCTTTCATCTGCCATATTCTCCTGTTCTTACCCTCACTAGCACGGAGCACTGGAAGTAAACATGATAGTACCACGGACATGGTCCTGTCTTTTATCCTTCTACCTATCTCTCGACAATCACTCTGCAGGATGTCATCACTATTTTTACCCGTTTCACTCTGTCATTTGTACCAATGTGCACAATGACCTCTGGCTGCTTCCCCCCACCCCCACCCCGGTGAGAACGTTCTGAAGCCGCTCTGAGACATCCTGGACCCTGGCACGTGGGAGGGTACGCACCATTCCGGATCCCATTTGCAGCCACAGAATCTCCTGTCTGTTCCCCTCACTATCGAGTCGGATAATTGCTTCTGTTGTTATTCTGGTCGCACAACCTTCTGACAATGGGATTTCTTCCCGAAGCAGTTGAATTTAGCTGAATTGCTTTGCTTCAGGCAATGTGGAGATTCCAATGAATCCTTATCAGGAATCCTTCATTACTGGGAAAGAAGACTGGGCGTTTTTTTCACTCCCACACATTGCTGTAATGAGCGACAGGGAAACAGAAAGGGAGCAATAGACAGTTCCTCCACTGATAGGCTACATTTTCCATCCGTAAGTTAAATCAGTAACGGTATCAGTTCCACACTGGACTCTGTGAGCTCTTCTTGAACATTGTCTGAACTATATGACTACATCACATTCTCGATTCCAGGTCATTGCGTTATTGCAGGATCAATTCATTAACAATAAATGGTCATACTTGTTTTGAAGATGTGTTAATACGTGCTTGCATAATGTAAAAATAAGCGTTTCAAGTCTTCACAATATCTGTTTTAAAATGAATATTCTTAAACATATACAGTAATTGCTAGAAAAGCTCAGCTTGTCTGTCAGCATGTAGGAACAGAATTCAGAGTTCAATTTTTCTGTCCAATAACCTTTCCTTTGATCCTGACTTATTCTTAAATTATTTCCCCAGTTTTATTCTCCCACACAAGAAGAAATATCCATCAGGTATTCACCAACTTTTCTCTTCTCAAGATCTTATATGGTCAATAAAACATTCCTCAATTCAGGCCGAACTGTGAATTCTTCATAACGTAATGCCTTAATCCCAAAAATGAGTAAAGTGGGACATCTTTGAAACGTTTCGAAAGCATTTTTTTTCGGTTTCGACAGTTATAACGACACATAATACAATAGATGCAATCTCAGCAATACCCTGTACTGATGCAGAAAACATCGCTAAGATCATACCCAACATGCCTTGCACGAAACAGGATCATTCCATTTACCTTCCAAATCACTTGCAACATCTTCAGGGTAATTTGATGTGATTCATGTACTAAGACACAGAAATCCCTCTGTACCACCGAGTTCTGAATTCTCCTTGCATTTAAATAAATTTCTGCTGTTTTGTCTGTTCCCCAGAACAGAAAATTTCCATCGCATATATATTGTACTTTTTTTTTTCTACTGAAACTTTGCTCACAGCCGTCCTCTGCCTGTATGCCATTGCTTTATGTTGTGCCCTCCCCCAGTATGTGTCCAGTTGCAGACGTTC
>NW_025178536.1:0-2197 GCF_004010195.1 Chiloscyllium plagiosum | reverse complement strand
CCCATAGTGTTAGGTGCATTAGTCAGGGGTAAACGTAGAGTTATAGGGGACGGGAATGGGTCTGGGTGGGTGACTCTTTGGAGGGTCAGTGTGAACTTGTTTCCACACTGTAGGGATTCTATGAGAATAGCTGTTATTCTGCACACTGGTTTTGTTGCACCTTACTTCAGCGTCAAGTTTTCACCCTGCACAAATCACTTGTGTCTTCAATAAAGGATAGTCATAGACAGGAAACCGAAGACACACACAAGCAAAGACGATCATAGGTGATCGGAATCTACATTTAGACTGGACAAGCCAACTTAGTTGTGGTGGAAGGACCCTGGAGTGTGCACAAGATAGGTTTTTTAGACCAGCATATTGGGGAACCTACTCATGAGGGTGGGGGGTAAGTTCGTAGAATTGGTGTCCACAGCTCTACTAGTCTGAGAACACCTGATCTCAGAAGCTAAGCAGACTCAAAACTGGTTCGCATTTGGACGGGAGACCGCCTGGGAATACAAAGAGCAGTAAGCTTGCCCTCTTGTGGCGCAGTAAGTCTCCTTACCTCTGGACTGGGAGACCCTTGTTCAAGGAGAAAATGAGGTCTGCAGATGCTGCCTGACCTGCTGCACTTTTCCAGACCCTTGTTCAAGTTTCACCTGCCCCAGAGGTGTGTAATAACATCTCTGAACAAGTGGATGTGAAAAACAGGTTAAACGAAAAGAAAATCCTAGAATTGGTTTTGTGCAATGGGAAAGGGTTAATTAATAATCTGGGTTGTGAGAGGTCCTTTAGGAAAAAGTCACCATAACATGTTAGAAATCTTTAATGGGATAGAAGATGATGTGGGTCAATCCAAAGCTAAGGTCTAAATCAGAAAGGAAATTACGAAGGTATGACGGATGTGGTGGCTGCGATAGACTGGGGAACCTCATTAAAAGACTAGAACATTGATAGATAATGGTTAAAATTTAAAGAGTGAAGACATGCATTGCAGCAGTTATACATTCTGATCAGCTGAAAGAACCATTACCTGTCAATGTTCTGGTCTTTTAATGAAGTTACCCAGTCTATCGCAGCCACCACATCCCTCCTATCTTCGCAATTTCCTTTCTGATTTAGACCTTAGCTTTGGATTGACCCACTTTCTCTTCCATTGAAGAATTCTAACATGTTACGGTCACTTTTTCCTAAAGCCCATGCATCCTTTACAAAATAAATTAAGGACAGCATTAGGTCGAAAGTGGAATTATATAAAGCTGCCAGAAAAGTAACAGCCTGACGACTATGAGCAGTTTTGAATTGAGCAAAGAAGGACCAAATCTAAGAGGGGAAAACAAAATAGGCTATGAGTGTGAATTTTCAAAGTAACATAAAAGTAGACTGTAAGAGCTTTGGTCGCATGTACAAAGGAAAGGATCAGTGAACACAAATTCAGGTCCCTTACAATCTGAAACAGGAGAATGGATAATGCAGAACAAGGAACTGGCAGAGTCAATTAAATGTTCTTTGCTCTGCTTTCACAGCTAGAGCAATACATTTCCCTCTGAGCACCACACAATAGGAAGGATGTGAATACGTCAGAGAGTTTGCAGAAGTGATTTACAAGAATGGCTTCAAGGATGAAGAACTGAGTTGATACTGTTCTCTCTCAAAAGAAGAAGGCTAAAAGGAGATCATGGGCAGCCTAGACAGAGTGGGTAGGGAGAAAGTGTTCCTGTTTGTAGAAGTAACAAGAATGAGAGGGCACAGCTGTCATGCTGCAGCCGTACAGGACATTGGTTCGGCCACTTTAAGAATACTGCGTTCAATTCTGGTCTCCTTGCTATAGGGAGCATGTTGTGAAACTTGAAAGGATTCAGAAAAGATTTACAAGGATGTTGCCAAGGTTGGAGGATTTGAGCTATAGGGAAAGGTTGAAGAGGCTGGGGCTGTTTTCCCTGGTTAATTGGAGGCTGAGAGGGGACTTTATAGCGGTTTATAAAATCATAAGGGGCATGATAAGGTGAATAGTTTTTCCCAGGGTAGGGGAGTCCAAAACTAGAGGGCATAGGTTTAAGATGAAAGGGGAAAGATTTGAAAGGGACCTAAGGGGCAACGTTTTCAGTCAGAGGGTGGTACGTATATGGAATGAGCTGCCAGAGAAAGTGGCGGAGGCTGGTACAATTACAACATTTAAAAGGCATCTGGATGGTTATATGAATAGGAAGGGTTT
>NW_025178535.1:0-2196 GCF_004010195.1 Chiloscyllium plagiosum | reverse complement strand
CTTGTTTCTCCAGGCACTGAAAGTCTTTATTGTGAGTCAGAGACCTTCAGAATTAATATGGCACAGACGGAGGCAATTTAGCCCATCCTACATCCACACGCTCTCCAACTGCACTACCCAAAAGCAGACAGAGTTATTGGAGATACAGAAAGAGAGAGAGAAAGACAGAGAGAAAGAGAATGAAACAGAAAGAAAGAATGTGAAGAGAGATCAACAGCGTGGATAGGAAGCGTGGACTGTGTGGGAGAAACGGGTGTTAGAAGAGAGCGAAGCTGGGTAGATCAGGAGACACCATGAGGAAAATACACAGAATATGGAAATCTTATTTCGATATTCCCCTGGAGTGAAGGCCTTTATCTGGTGCCATACACTGAGCACTATGCTGATATTGGCTGTCATCCCAGATCCTTTATCTCCAATAACATCACAGAGCTATGTTGCTGACAGTTAAACGGAATCCAATAGACCAATTGCTTGGTTCCAGGGAGAAGGTGGATTAACTTCAATAGACTGGGAGAACAGCAGCAAGAACTCATAAGCCCCCGAAATACTGTGTATGGGACTGGACCAGAGAATATCAGTGAAGGGGATCACTGACAAAGGGGAAATCGACATCCCAACTGTGGGCCGAAGAATGATTGATAAAGTTTGGACAGCACTTCCATGGTTTTGTAATTCACATTTCAATTTATATAGCTCAAGGTCACGAGTATATTTTAACAATCATATCTGTTCGTACTTTCCATATTTGTGAATGTACGACAAGTCATTTTGACCCTGTATTTTGTGATGCATAAGCATATTATATTACCGGGGAAGAAGGGGCCTGTTCTGATTGTCTGGTCTTCATCTGAACAATGATGGTACCAGAGTCCTAACAAATCACATAACTAGGGCTTCGGTCAGATGGTACCAGAGTCCTAACAAATCACATAACTAGGGCTTCGGTCAGATCTTTCAACAATTTTTTAGGTTTGGGTGGGGTTTCAGTTATAGGGGAAAATAGAAAACTCGAATTCAAAGAGGAGGTAAGAGTGCAGAACGCAGGCGAGTTTATTAAAATCTCCAGCACAGGCACAAATAAGACAGAGTATAAACAATCAAACTTCAAGCAGACTGGACAGACAAATGAAATTGAGAGGAGGCACGGTTAATACAGGACTGAGAGTGTTATAGCTGAAAGCATACCGCATAAGAAATAATGTAAATGAGCTTGAAGCGAAGATTGAAATTGGCAGAGACGTGCTGAAAGGGGATCCGGATTGACAATATTCAAGGGTATGCAGAAGATAGGTTGGTGGGGGGAGTAAGATTGAAAAAAAAAATCAATCATAAGAATCCGGGTCTCCTTGCTATTGGAAGAATGTTATGAAACTTGTAAGTATTCAGAAAAGATTTACAAGGATTGGACTATTTGAGCTGCAGGGAGAAGTTGAATAGGCTGGGACAGTTTGCCCTGGAGCGTCAGAGGCTGAGAGGTGACCTTATAGCTGTTTATAAAATCACAAGGGGCATGTGTGGTATAAATAAACAAAGTATTTTCCTTGGGGTGGGGGAGGACTAGAGGGCATAGGTTTAGGTTGAGAAGGGAAAGGTTTAAAAGGGATCAAAAGAGCAAGTTTTTTCATGCACATGGTGGTGTGTGTATGGAAACAACTGTGGGAGGAAGTTGTGGACCTGGTCCCATTACAATATTTAAAAGGAATCTGGATGGGTTTGTAAATAGGAGGGGTACGAAGGATATAGGCCAAGTGCTGGCAAATGGGACTAGATTAGGTTGGGTAAACTGGTCGGCATGGATGAGTTGGACTGAAGGATCTGCTTCCGTGCTGTACATCTCTCTGACTGTACAACTTTCTGACTGGATGACATAAAGTAGGGTCAGATGGCGCAAAATCCGTGTGGGTAGAATTAAGTATCCCCAAAGGTTGAATAAAGAAACATAGACGGCGTTATGTTCATGATTCCAAAAAGTAGTCAGGAGCTGCGGCACAATATACACCAGGAGATAGAAAAGATGCATACAAAAGGCAAAGTACAGTAGTCATGGGAGATTTCAATCCACGGGGGGACTGGGAAAATCAGGTTGGTAGTGGTTCGCAAGAAATATAATTTGTGGAGTATCTTCGATAGGGCTTTTTGGAGCAGCTTGTGGTGGAGCCAACTCAGGAACAGGCAATACTGGGTTTAGTGTTG
>NW_025178534.1:0-2196 GCF_004010195.1 Chiloscyllium plagiosum | reverse complement strand
ATTTATTGGTTAGTCCCTGAATTGTGGCCAGCACATTGTTCACACCAAATGTAAGTTGCTTGTCCCACATTTCCAACAGTATTCCACCCGTGCAACTGGATATGTATCAACCTTTTTAACTACATTGATGTTACGATAGTCCACACAGAACCGTTGGGTACCATTTGGCTTTGGCACCATGACTATGGGTGATTTCCAGTCACTGTAAGACAAGTTGTTTATGTCATTTTAGATTTTGCATTCAATGTCCTTCTGAACCTGTGACAACTTTAGAGGATTATGCCTGAAGGATGTTGGTTAATCGTAACAGCATCTCCTATAGCTACATATGCACAATTAGGGAGTACTTCCAAGTTAATATCTACATAATTCCACATGAGATAGTAATAACTCTTTCTAATCATTTCAATTTTTCTCATGAAGGTAAATCAATAAATCATCCCAATTTTAGACATGCACCTCATTGTCCATTTTAATTTGAGGAATGTCCGATTCAGAATACTCTGACTTCGATTCTTACTTCTGTGCCATAATCATTAACACCTTGTCCTCTGGCTTTCCTTCCCAATCAAAGTACATTTTGAGCATATTCACATGACATACGTGGTGGGATTTCTTTCTTTCTGGAGTCCCTATCAAGTAGTTATCCTCACTCTATATCCGTTGTATTTGATAAGGTCCACAAACCTTGCTTTTCATGGTTCACCTATAACTGGAAGTAACAGTAATACCTTATCCCCGATCGCAAAATTGCATTTTTCTTTATTTCCTGTCCGTTTCCTGCTTTGTTGCATACTGCAATATTTTAAAATGCTGTCCAGCCAACTGCCCAGCACTATTAATCGTTTCCTAAAATTTGAGACCTAAGCCAAATGTGTGGCCTTTAAATGTTGATTTACTATTTTCTCCTTAATCAATATTAATGGTCCTCTCACTTAAAGTCCAAAAAATAAATCAAATGAATTGAATTTGCTCTGTTAATTTGGTGCATGCATGATCACAAAAAGCGCAAATGGAATTCCCTTACACTAATCATCTGGATAATCCTGATCATAAGCCCTCAACATGGTCTTTAATGTTTAATGTCACCTTTCTAGCGCTCCATGCCATGTTGGATGGTAAGCAGTCGATTTGAATTGCTTTATTCCGAAGACATCATAGTGAATAAATTGGATGTGAATTTTGAACCTTGACCTCAGTGTATCTCTATTGGTAGTCCGTGTCTATTCATTAAAAAGAGTAATTCCTTTGCAATCCTTTTAGCTGTGATACTGCATCCTGGAATGGCCTCTGGAAATCCAGTCGATACATCCATTGTTGTTAACAAATACTGGTGCCCACCTTTTTGTTTGAGTTCTGGGACGTAGCCAATCAAATAACGCTCTTGTAAAAGGTTCTTCAAATGCAAGAATATTTAAGAAAGGCGCAGGTTTTATTATCGCTTGTATTTTCTCCAATTACCTGACATGTATGACACGACTGGCAACATTCAATTACATTCTGTTACAGTCCAGGCCAGTAAATATGTCTCTGTGTTTCAGCCTGTGTTTTCCTCACTCTTAAATGACTTCTCGGTGGTAGCTCACAAGCCATTCACATCATCTCTTTTCTGTATCCCGTTGGCAATGCGATTTGATGAACTTCTGCCAATTATCATCTCCTTGAGTATGTAATAGTCTCCATTCCCTAATTTAAACAACATTTTTAGGGGAATAACACTCAGGGATACATTCAAAATTCCTAACGTACATGCTTTTTGATAAAACTGCTTTAACCTTTTATCTTTCTGCTGTCACTCAATTAGTTTAAATGAGCTAAAATATTTGCATGATGCCCTGTTTACTCAATAGATTTTTTTTCACAACTATGTGATGAAACAAAGTGTCTGTAAATGCCACTTCAGCTTCCTTAACTTTACATTTTTGATATCTCCTGTTTCAACTGGTGACATTGGGGCTTCGTTACCCACACTCAGAAAACTTCCAGGAAAAGACTCCTGCATTGCTTCAGTTGGCTGCGTCTCCACTGGCTTTTCAACCAATGTCGGCAGTACTCCTCCCGCTGAATTAGCTCTATTTTCTTTGCAAGGATAGATTGTATTCCTGAAACTAAGAGTTTGTCCAATACGCCTACCACAATTTCTCCACACTTTTCTGGACACTATATCCTTGCTTTACATTATTATGCACTTTTTGT
>NW_025178533.1:0-2196 GCF_004010195.1 Chiloscyllium plagiosum | reverse complement strand
GTGCGCCTCAGAGAGAGTCAGAGAGTGTCACAGTATGTCTCATTGAGTGTCACAGTGTGTATGAGAGAGTCAGAGAGAGTCAGAATGTGTCACAGTCTGTCTCAGAGAGTGTCATACAGGATCAGAGATTGTCACAAAGTGCTTCTCAAAGTGTCATAGAGAGTCAGAGAGAGTTACAGTGTGTCTGATAGAGTGACAGTGAGAGTCAGAGATTCACATTGTGTCTCAGAGATTCAGGGAGAGTCAGAAAGTATCACAATCTGTCAGCGAGTGTCACAGTGTGTTTGAGAGAGAGTCAGCGAGTGTCACAGTGTGTTTCAGAGATGGTCAGATAGGATCAGAGAGTGTCACAGTGCATCTCAAAGTGTCAGAGAGAGCCAGAGAGAGTTACAATGTGTCTGAGAGAGTCAGAGAGAGTCAGAGAGTGTCACAGTGTGTCTCAGTGAGTGTCACAGTGTGTCTCAGAGAGTCAGGGAGAGTCAGAAAGTGTCACAGTCTGTCTCAAAGAGTGTCACAGCATGTCACCGTCTGTGAGAGAGTGTCACAGAGTGCTTCAGATGTGCTGGAAAGTGTCTCAGTATGTCATAGATAGTGTCAGAGAGTGTCACAGTGTGCCTCAGATAGTGTCGCAGTGTGTTGGAGAGTGTCAGAGAGTGTCACAATGTGTCTCTGCCTGTGTCAGAGAGTGTCACAGTGTATTTCAGAGAATGTCAGAGTGTCACAGTGTCTCAGAGTGTGTCACAGTCTGTCACCGTCACTCAGAGCGTGTTTCAGTGTGTCACAGTGTGTCTCAGCGAGTCAGAGAGTGTCAAAAAGTGTCACAAGCTGTCTCAGAGAGTTTCGCAGTGTTGGAGAATGTGCCAGATTGAAACAGTGTATCTCAGCGTGTGTCAGAGAGTGCCACAGAGAGTTTCAGAGAGAGTCAGAGACTGTCACAGTGTGTCTCAGAGTATCAGAAAGTGCCACAGTCTGTCTCAGAGAGTTTCGCACCGTCAGTCAGAAAGTGTCACAGAGTGCTTCAGAGAGTGCCACAGAGAGTTTCAGAGAGAGTCAGAGAGTGTCACAGTGTGTCTCACAGATTCAGGGAGAGTCAGAAAGCGTCACAATCTGTCAGCATGTGTCACAGTGTGTTTCAGAGAGAGTCAGAGAGTATCACAGTGTGTCTCAGAGAATGTCACAGTAAGTCATACCGTGCCTCCGAGTGTGTCAGAGAGTCAGTGTGTGTTTCAGAATGTCAGAGAGAGTCAAATAGTGTTTCAGTGTGTCACAGTCTGTCAGAGAGTGTTACAGTATGCCTCAGAGAGTGTCAGAGAGTGTCACAGTGTGTCTCAGAGAGTCCGGGAGAGTCAGAAAGTGTCACAGTCTGTCTCAGAGAGTGTCACAATGTGTTTCAGATGTGCTAGAAAGTGTAGCAGTATGTCACAGAGAGTGTCAGAGAGTGTCACAGTGTGTCTCAGTGATTGTCACAGTGTGTCTCAGAGAGTCCAGGAGAGTCAGAAGGTGTCACAGTCTGTCTCAAAGAGTGTCACAGTGTGTCACCGTCTATCAGAGAGTGTCACAGAGTGCTTCAGATGTGCTGGAAAGTGTCAGAGTATGTCATAGATAGTGTCAGAGAGTGTCACAGTGTGTCTCAGAGAGTGTCACAGTGTGTTGGAGAGTGTTAGAGAGTGTCACAATGTGTCTCTGCCTGTGTCAGAGAGTGTCACAGTGTATTTCAGAGAATGTGAGAGACTGTCACAGTGTGTCTCAGTGAGTGTCACAGTCTGTCACCGTCACTCAGAGTGTATTTCAGTGTGTCACAGTTTGTCTCAGCGAGTCAGCGAGTGTCAGAAAGTGTCACAGTCTGTCTCAGAGAGTGTCGCAGAGTGTTGGAGAAACTGCCGGAGAGTGTCACAGTATGTCTCAGCGTGTGTCAGAGAGTGTCACAGAGAGTTTCAGAGAGAGTCAGAGAGTTTCACATTGTGTCTCAGAGATTCAGGGAGAGTCAGAAAGTGTCACAATCTGTCAGTGAGTGTCACAGTGTGTTTGAGAGAGAGTCAGCCAGTGTCACAGTGTGTTTCAGAGATGGTCCGATAGGATCAGAGAGTGTCACAGTGCATCTCAAAGTGTCAGAGAGAGTCAGAGAGAGTTACAATGTGTCTGAGAGAGTATCAGAGAGAGTCGGAGAGTGTCAGTGTGTCTCAGTGAGTGTCACAG
>NW_025178532.1:0-2196 GCF_004010195.1 Chiloscyllium plagiosum | reverse complement strand
GTAGACCCAGGTCCCCTATCCGACCCTGAGGACTAGGGTTTGGAGCTGAGTCTGTCTCCTTCCAGCTCAGATTTTTGAACACACACACAAACAGCAACATCGTTTATTCTGCTACTTGGCTCTATCTAATGAACATTTTTATTGTTTACAAATTGAAGGAATCGATGCAGTCCGTAAGATGGTGCGTTTTCTCACTTGGAGAAACGTGGTAATGTGTCCCTGTAACACCTTGTGGGACACCTTTAGGCAAACCAACACTATCCTAAGTTTATTGCCGTAGGGACCGGCTCTTCATTGCTGAACAATTGAAGTAAAATGGGAAAATCCCGGATGGATTGATTAATGAGTGGATTTCATTGATTGATGAATGTGGTAGAAAGTATATATCAGCAGATTCTTCAACTGCTGTCTGAACTTAGTCTGGGTCACGACATAAATCGCAGTGTTTGTGCAGCAACTGAGGAGCTGCAGCATAAAGCCCAATTCTCGCACAAAGGGATGTAGATACACAGACCAATACCCTATATTATACATCCTGTACCATATGGAACGCACCATTAATATTGACCATAACAGGATAAAATTGGCAGAGATCACAAACAATAAAATGCTGGATTTTTTTCGATTTCTCATTTCTGTGTCAGACTGAGCGTCTGCATTGGTGTGAGCGCGGAGTCTCCTGCGGGCTCTGCTGGTTACTAGAATGTATCTGACGGTGAAAACATTGAGCAGCAGAATCAGGAGAAATGGGATGGCCGGGTTTAGAATGTTGTGAAGGAATTCTATTGCGTCCCAAACACGGGACTTATAAACAGCTTGTGTGAAATAACAAAACCATGGGATGTTCTCCAAAAGATAGTAACCTTCAAGCATAAAATACCAGGAAATGTTCTTTAAACAGCTCAGGATAGTAACTGTTCCAAGAACCACAGCCGTTGTTTTCTCACTGCAATATTTACTTTTCAGTTTCTGGCAAGAAACAGCCACAAACCGATCAAAAGTGAAAGTAACGGTGAACCAGACAGAACAATCAGTGGCTGCATAAAGCAGGACGGCGTGAATATTACACACGGGGATGAAGTACAAGAAATAAAACTGTTCCCGATAAACAATCGGAATGAATCTCAACATCACATCTAGAACAATGACCAGTAGATCTGCCACCGCCATGGCCCCAAGGTAACCAATGACACATGGAGACAACCCACAATCTTTACAAAGCAGGACGGAGATCGTCATTACGTTAGCTGTGAGGAAGGAAAACAAATACATTATATATTGACCTGAAGGCAAAGTGACCAGTTTTATTGAGGAGCAGGAAAATTGACCTCATTCCTGATGAAGGGCTCCTGCCCAAAACATCGATTTTCCTGCTCCTCGCATGCTGCCTGACCTGCTGTGCTTTTCCAGCACAACTCTAAACTTGACTTTGATCTCCCGCATCAGCAGTCCTCACTTGCCCCCAGTTTTTTGAGGACCAATGAGGTTTTCAGATGTGTCACTATATTCAGAGATTTATTCATGTAACTGGAGCAATAGTAAATATTGGGAAGGTCAGGATTACTGACAAAACTCTGACGTAAATCACCAGAACTCTCACTCCCAAAACACACAGAGACACATCCAGAAAGACCAATGTTTTCTAAGCATCCCCACAGATTCGATCACTCGAAAGTAGACACAGGTCACTTCGTTCCAGTTGTTAATATGAAGGGTGAAAAGGTGGCTGTACGGAAGGATACGCTCCCAGTGCCTTGACGACAAAGGAAGGTTGGAAATTTCTGTCTGTTAGTCCTAGTCGTGGTTAGCCCTCTATCATAAAGGAATGCGAGCCCAGGGAAAACATATTATCCCATTTAACCGCCGGAGGGGACTTCAGAACAATGTCCCATTCTCTCTGGAATGTGATCTCTTCCATCAGGATCTTATCTTTTTTATCCTCAATTTACTGACATCCGGCAGTTGACAAAATAATGTCAGGAATCGAACATTCTGGGGAATGTCAGTTATAGAATGTTTAAGGGAATGACGGTTACTGAATGTTCTGGGGAATGTCGATTTTAGAATGTTCCAGAGAATAGCAGTTATAGAGTTAGATCAGATTACCTACAGTGCTGAAGCTGGCCATTTGGCCCAGAAAGTCTCAAGCCTCTGAAGCAGAAACCACGCGGACCAACTCCACCACCCCACACTTAC
>NW_025178531.1:0-2196 GCF_004010195.1 Chiloscyllium plagiosum | reverse complement strand
CATCAGTCTTTGTAATGGCGTTGCATTTTCGGTGGTCCACACATACACGTTGGTTTCCATCTGGCTTTGGAACCATGACTATGGGTGAACTCCAGTTAGTATAACTGATTTCGATTATGTCATCTTGCAGCATGTGCTGTATCTCCTTCAGAACCTATGCCAACTTTTGAGGGTTATGCCCATAAGAATTTTGCTTAATAGGAAATGCATCACCTTTAAATCATGCATAATTGGATCAGCACTTCCCAGTGTACTTCCGCATATCTCCCCATTTGATAGCAACAATTCTTTCAGTTCATTTCGATTTTCTTGTGGAAAGTAACTTAACAATTTGTCCAAATTTCGCCAACTTCGTCATTACGAATTTTATTAAATGAATGTCCAAATCGGAATCGTCTAGACTTCGTTCTTCTTTCCTTCCCTGTCAAAATAACTTTGAGAATATACACAACGCACTATGTGGGACTTTTCCTATCTGGTAGCCTTATCAAGTTTTTCTCCTCAATAAATTTCTTCTTCATAAGGTCCACTCAACCTTGATTTTTAAGTCTGGAAATAGCACCGATACCTTATCCCAATCTGTAAGATTGCACATTTATGATTTCATACCCGTTCCTGTTCCATTGAATGCTCTGATAATTTAAAATGTTGTCTAGCCAACTCTCTAGCTTTAGTTCTCTAAAACTTGACAGAAAGTCCAAATGTATGGTCTCTGAATTCTGACTCATAAGGTTCTCTTCAATCAATTTTGACTGCTCTCTTACTTCATGCACAAAAAATAATTCAAATCACTGAATTTGATCGAAGCATTACATGCATCTCTCATCGGAAAAAAGTACATAATAAAGCTGCCTTATCCCATTATTCTGGATAATCCTGACCAATAGCGCGCAACATGATATTTCCTGATTTATGCAATCTGCCCAGCGATCCTTGCGATTCTAGATGGTACACAGTAGATTTGAACTTCTTTATTCCCAATTTAGCGATGAATTTCTTGGATATTTTGGATGCGATGTTTGATACTTGATCTAACTGGATCTCCTTTGTTGACAGTATCTATAGAAAAAATAAGTAATTCTACTGCAGCACTTTTAGCTGCGATGTTACGTCATGGGAATGCCTCTGGAAATCTAGTCGACACATCCATTATTGTTAATAAATACTTATTCCCACTTTCTGGTTGAAGTAGTGGGCCTACACAATCTATCAAAACTCTTCTGATAGTTTTCTCAAATGCTGAAATAGGTATTAAATATGCAGATTTATTACTGCCTGTGGTTTTCTGTTTAGCTGATTTTTGTGAAATGTCTGGGAATGTTCAACGACATCCTTGTGTAGTCCAGGCCAATACAAAATATCTTTGTATTTTAGCAAGTGCTTTCTTCACCCCTAGGTTAACTCCAAGTCGTAGTTGATGCATCACTTGCACCACCGTCTTCTGTACCCTAATGGTAAAACGACTTGATGAATCTCTGCTCATTTCTCATCTGCTTGAATGTGTGATGTTTTCAATTTCCGCATGAAGATATCAGATGTTAAGTAACAATACACAGAGATGCTTTCACTTTTCTTGTCTGTAGATGTTTTCTGTGACAACTGTTACGATATCTCATCTTTCTGCTGTAACGAAATTAACCTAGCAGAGTCAACGTTACTGCATGCTTACCTATTTGCACCCGTTCTGTCCCTCTTCGCTGTTCAAAAACCTTTTGGAAATAGCTATTTCAGCTTCTTTATCTTAGACTTATCCTTGACCTCGTCTGTTTCAGCTTATGCTTCTGTGATCTTGTGACCACACAATCAGGGAAACATTCTGGATAAACATACTTCGTGTGTTCAGTCGGCTGCTTCTCCACTGGCTTTTCAATCACGCCTACCGCTGAATCACCTATATCATTAGCAAGTACAAATTGTATTCGTGGAGCTGAGAGTTTGTCCAGTCAGCCTACCACAAATTCTCCAATCTTCTCTGGAATCGCTAGCCTCAATTCACCTAAATGAGCACTTCTTGTTTCACCATGAATTCCTGTTACCAGTATCTTTTCAGGCAATTATCCCTCTGGAGTACATATTTCCTCACCTCTCAGCATTACAAACTGAGATAATCCTGTGTCTCTTAATATTGTAACCCATTTCCCTGCTACTTCTGGCCTATTGGAGTAAACTTTCCCCTTTCATGTATACTATTAAGCA
>NW_025178530.1:0-2195 GCF_004010195.1 Chiloscyllium plagiosum | reverse complement strand
TGTGACTGCAGACCGGTTACGCTGGTGTGCCACCGGTGTCAGTGCTGTGTCCCTTTAATCGCCTTCATTTAAAGGGAATCCGAATACAGAAGAATCAACTAGACTCAAAGTGTTAGCTTGCTGTCTCTTTACGGATGCTGTCTTGCTCACTGTGATCTCTAGCATGTATTGGTTTCAGTACAGATTGTGCTTCTGCAGTGATTTGCTCCTGCTAGAAGGAAAGCCATTCTGCACTAGTAACACAGAGAGTTGGGGAGACTGTACCTGTACAATTTTGATGTTGTGATCTAAGTAAAGTGTACTGATCACATATACTAAATGGGCTTTCTCCAGATTAATCCCTCAGATGGCACGATGGTCTGCTGAGGAGACTTGGTCTGGGATCAAGCTGGACACGCTGATTGATTGTTATATGAGAACTTCACATCTGTTTTACTTGGGAAAAGGAGGAGGCAGGTACAGAACTCAAGAAGACAGACTGGGAAGCTCTTGAACAGATTGATGTAAGATGTGAGCAGGGATAATTGGTTTTGGCTGGTATAAAATTGGACCAATCGCCAGGTCTAGCTCAGTTACATCTCAGGCTTCTGTTGGAGACAAAGGATGAAAGGTACTGATGCAAAGTTTTACGTAGAATCTGGTCACAAATCAGGTGCCCGAGGACTGGAGAACACACTTTATTGTAAAGGTGGTAGAGATAGAGCAAGAAACTATAGACCAGTGTGTAGCAGATCAGTGTTCGAGAAAATATTGCAGAAACTAGGTGGTGGTAGAAGGCTGTTTGTGTGACTGGAGACCGGTGTCCCCTGGTGCACCACAATGATCAGCGCTGTGACCCTTATTATTTGTGGTATTTATAAATTATGTAGATGTCAACATGGAATGGGAGTGGCAGTATGATATGCAAGTCTGTGTTTGACACAAATCTTGGCTGAGTGTTTGGCAGTGAGGAGGAAGTTCTTATGTTACAGAAAGTTATAGATGGAATGGTCAGATGGGCAGATAAATGGCAGATAGGATGTAACCCTGATAAATATGAGGTGATGCACTTTGGAGGAAGGAACCAGACAGGAGAGTACACAATGAGTGGCAGCACACTAGGTAGCTCACCGGGTGCTTCTCCACACATCACTGAATGTAACAGGGAAGGATCAAAGGTTACATAAGAAATCATTGGAAACAGTAGGCATAGCCTTTACTCGTCGAGGCATAGATGGCAAGAGCTATGTAGCACTTCGGTTAGGCCAAGATGTAACACTAGCACTTGAAGTGTCAAACCATTCATGGCTATGGGACTGATGTAGGAAAGTTGGAATAATATAGACCGTGCTGTATTTTTCTGCTACAGAGTCTATGCTTCGTGATTGTATGGCTGTGGAAGGTCAATCATTGAACCGCTTAAGACAGGAAGTAATAGGTTTTGGAAGAGTACATTAACAAGCGTACAATGTAAAAGCTTCTCAATGTACAATATACCAAGGTGAAATGTTGGAGAAAATAATTGTAGCTTCCTTACAATCCAAAACCAGCGAATGGAGAACAGGAAAATGACAGACTATGAAGCAACTACTTCAGTTCTGCCTTCACGATAGAAAAAAAAACTTCCAAGCAATTCTCGATCTACTGAGGAAAAAAAAGGAAATGCAAACAAATCAGTAAATAAATAGTTTTGGAGAAATTCTTTAGACTGAAATCGGATAAATCCCCATGGCCTGATAATCTTTATCTCTGATTCCTAAAGGAGTGGCCATGGTAATAATGCATAATTTGATTGCTGTCTTCCAAATTCCTGATGATTGAATTGACAGATTTGAGAGCAGCAAATATAACCCCAGTATTTCTAAAGGAGGCAGGGAGAAAGCAGGGAATTACAGCCTGCTAAGCACCAAAGAAACAATCAGGACAATACAAGAGACGATTAGAAAGAATGCTTTGCCAGGGATCTTTGAGAATTAAATTAATTTGAAAGTAATGAACATGGATTAAGTCAATGCCAAATTATTGAAGGCGAATCATCTTTGAGAAACCGACCAGGAAATTAATTATGGTGAAGCAATAACTACAGTGAATTTGGATTTTCAGAAACTTTTTGATGAAGTTCCAAGTGTAGTGTTGTGACAATGCTACTCCTTTAACAAGGTTATGCTGTCCTTGTTTCTCTGTCATGGATGTCTTAAAAGCAGTGAATCCGAGAA
>NW_025178529.1:0-2195 GCF_004010195.1 Chiloscyllium plagiosum | reverse complement strand
TATTTATGTGGAGCCTGTATCATTGAAACAGCAGACATATTGGAATTTAGCTCAATAAAGCAATAAGTAGAAGTTATAAGAGATTTAGTCTCTTTGTTCGTAATTCTGTAAATTTGTTCACTGTTGGAATGAAATAATTAAATTGTCACTTGATAATTATAGAGTGAGTGAAAGAATTTCATTTCATTTAACCGTTCCTTAATAATAGATTGCGGTTGACTATAGGAGTTGGGAGGTCATCTTGCAGGGTTGAGAGTTTGGTTATATCCCTTGTCACAATTCTTTATCAGATTATGAAGAGGCAATCTTCTCTCGGTGTTTCAGTTTTAATTCTCAGAGAAGTATTGAACTCCAATTTGTAACATGGAAATATCATTAGATTAGAAATTCAGACCCTCAGGGTACTGTTCTGGGGATATGGGTCTCAATCACACCATGGCAGGGGGGACATTTCAATTCAGTAGATATGTGGCATTTAAAAAAAGATCACTGAATAGTGACTGTGTAATCGACTGTGTAATTCTTTTTAAAGCCCTATCTATTTCACTAATCTCCCTGAATAAGGGAAATCTTGCATCATTATCGGATCTGGCCTACATTTGTCCACACCAATGGCAAAATAATGAACTCTGAAATGTTCTCTTTCAATTTGAAATGGGAAGCAGTCGCTGGCCTTGCTAGAAATACCTTCATCTGAGAAATGAATAGCCATAGAGTCATAGAGATGTACAGCGCGGAAACAAAACGTTCGGTCCAACTTGCCCGTGCTGACCAGATATTCCAACCCAACGTAATCCCATCTGCCAGCACCCAGCCCATATTTCTCCAAACCATTCCTCTTCAGATACCCATCCAGATGTCTTTTAAATGTTGCAATTGTACTAGCCTCCAACACTTGCTCTGGCAGCTCATTCCAGACATGTACCACCCACTGCATGAAAAAGTTGCCCCTTAGGTCTCTTATATCATTACCCTCTCACCCTAAAATCAAGCCCTCTAGTTTTGGAATCCCCCAGACTTTGTTTATTTATCCTATCCATTCCCCTCATGACTTTATAAACCTCTGCAAGGTCACCCCTAAACGTCCGACACTGCAGGAAAAACAGCCCCAGCCTGTTCAGCCTCTCCCTATAGCTCAACTCATCTAAACTTGGTAACATCCTTGTAAATCTTTTCTGAACACTTTTAAGTTTCAAAATTTCTTTCTGACAGGAAGGAGACTAAAAGTGCATGCAATATTCCAACAGTGGCCTAACTAATGTCCTGTACAGCTGCAAGATGACCTCCCAACTTCTATAGTTAATACCCTGACCAATAGAGGAAAGCATACCAAATGCCTTCTTCAGTATCCTATCTACCTGTGACTCCACGTTCAAGGAGATATGAAGCTGCAGTGCAAGGTCTCTTTGTTGAGCAACATTCCCTTGACCTTACCATTAAGTGTATAAGTCCTGCTAAGACTTGCTTTCCCAAAATGCAGCACCTCACATTTATCTAAATTAAACTCCACCTGCCACTTTTTAGCCCATTGGCCCATCTGATCAAGATCCTGTTGTAATCAGAGGTAATCTTTTTCTCTATCACCACACCTTCAATTTTGGAGTCATCTACAAACTTATTAATTGTGCCTCTTATGATCACATCCAAATCATTTATATAAATGATGAAAAGTAGTGGACTCAGCACTGACCCTTGTGGCACTCCACTGGTCACAGGCCTCCAATCTGAAAAGCAAACCTCCACCACCACCCTCTGTCTTCTACCATTGAGCCAGTTCTGTATCCAAATGGCAAGTTCTCCCTGTATTCCATGAGATCTAACCTTGCTAACCAGTCTCCCATGGGGAATCTTATCAAATACCTTTCTGAAGTCTATACAGATCACATCTACCACTCTGCCCTCATCAATCCTCTTTGTTACTTCTTCATAACACTCAATCAGGTTTTTGAGACATGTTGATGATCCCTAATCAGTCCTTGCCTTTCCAAACAGATGTACGTCCTGTCTCTCAGGATTCCCCCCATCAACTTGCCAACACCAACATTAGGCTCACTGGTCTATAGTTCCCTGTCTTGTCCTTACAACCTTTCTTAAGTGGGCACATCAGCCAACCTCCAGTCTTCTGGTAACTCACCTGTGCATATGAATGATACAAATATTTTAGCAAGAGGCCCGGCAATCACTTTCCTACCTTC
>NW_025178528.1:0-2195 GCF_004010195.1 Chiloscyllium plagiosum | reverse complement strand
TCTGGTTAGGCCCCATTTAGAATACTGTGTCCAATGTTGGGCCCTACACGAAGGACATACTGGCACTGGAGCATGTCCAGTGGAGATTCACACGAATGATCCCTGGAATGGTCAGCCTACCATACGATGAATGGCTGAGGATCCTGGGATTCTATTCATTAGGGTTTAGAAGGTTGAGGGAGATCTAATACAAACTTACAAGACAATGCGTGGACTCTGGGAAGTTGTTTCCGTAGGTAGGGAGACTAGGATCCATGGGCACAGCCTTAGAATTAGAGAGGGTCAATTTAGAACAGAATGAAGAGACATTTCTTCAGCCACACAATGGTGGGCCTGTGGAATTCATTGCCATGGAGTGCAATGGAGGCACTGATGTTAAATGATTGATAAATTCTTGATCTCACAAGGAATTAAGGGCTACGGGGAGAGTGCGGGTAAGTGGAGTTGAAATACCCATCAGCCATAATTAAATGACAAAGTAGACTCGATGGGCCGAATGGCCTTACTTCCACTCCAATGTCTTATGGTCTTCAGGACCTGTGAAAGTAATCTGATGCCTATCTAACCTACACAGTTCCAGTATTATCCATATGTATGTCTAATGCCCATTTAAATGCCCTTAACATCGGCCAGTCTGCTACTGTTGCAGGCAGCCCATTCCATACCCCTATTACTCTCTGAGTGAAGAATATACTCTGATATCTGTCCTAAATCTATCACCCCTCCATTTAAAGCTATGTCCCCATGTGTTAGCCTTCACCAGCTGAGAGAAAAGGCTCTAACTGTGCACGCTATCTAACCCTTTGATTAACTTATACGTCTCGATTAAGTCACATCTCAACCTTCTTCTCCCTATAGAAAACAGCCTCAGTTCCCTCAGCCTCTCTTTGTAAGACTTCCTCTCCATACCAGGCATACCAGGATTTTAGTAAATCTCTTCTGATCCCTTCCCAAAGCGTCTACATCCTTCCTATAATGGGGTGACCAGAACTGTACACAGTACTCTAATTATGGCTACACCAGAGTTTTCTACACCTGGAGCATGAATCAGTTTGTAGACAGTGGTGGTGAGGTTGATGTAGTTGATGTGGATTTCAGTAAAGCCTTTGATGTGATCCTCTATACCGACAGAAAACAGGGTAAAAATACAGGGTAACTTGGCTAGTTGGATCCAAAATTAATTTGTTAATAGAAGACTGTTTGTGTAACTGGGTGCTGGTCTCCAGTAACACAAGGATCAGTGCTGCATCCCTTGTTGTTCATAACTATATGGATTTACAATATCGAAGAAAGTGCAAGGACACTGATAAGTTAATTTACAGATAACACAAAAATTGCTGGGTGCTTGTCACTGAGACAAAAATGTCTTAGGTTCTAAAAGGATAGAGACCAATTTGACAGATGAGCAGAGAGTGAGAGTTGAAATTAACCATGAAATGGATTGGAGGGATATGGGCCGGGTGCTGGCAGGTGGGACTAGATTGGGTTGGGATATCTGGTCGGCATGGACAGGTTGGACCAAAGGGTCTGTTTCCATGCTGTACATCTCTATGACTCTATAATGCACTTGAGAAATAACAAGTCAAGGGAATATTCAATGAATAGCAGGACACAAGAAACATCAGATGAACATAGAGGTCTTGGATGTTTGTCCACGGATCTCTGAAGGCAGCAGGACAGATTACTAACGCAGTTAACCATTCCACCAAGTCCACCTGGACCCCACCACCAAGACTACCTTGGCCTCACCAGCCAACCTGCTTTCCACAAGGACCGCTCTCTTTCCTAATGCTTAGTTTGCGCCAATCTCCCCACCATTCCCCACCCTCCCCACGCCCCTCCCAAACCACAAGGCACCTTCCGCTGAAATTGGAGAAGATGCAAAATCTGCCAGCACACCACCCTCCCACCCCTCACCTTCATCCAGGGCCCCAAACAGTCCTTCCATTTGAGACAGAGGTTCACCTACCTCTCCTCCATACTAGTTTCCTGCACCAGTTGCTCCCGATGTGATCTTCTCTCCATCAGGGAGACAATGGCCTAATGGTATTATTGCTGGATTGTTAATCCAGAGACCCAGGGAACGTTCTGGGACCCAGTTTTGAATCCCTCCATGGCAGATGGTGGAATTTGAACTCATCAACAAATCTGGAAATAAGAGTCATGTATCAATTATCGATGGTTGGAAAAACCCA
>NW_025178527.1:0-2195 GCF_004010195.1 Chiloscyllium plagiosum | reverse complement strand
CCCAGCGTTATACAGTGACAGACTTATCCCCATCAATACTGTACCCCAGTGTTATGCAGTGACAGAGTTGTCCCCACCAGTACTGTAGCCCAGCGTTATAGTGACAGACTTATCCCCATCAATACTGTACCCCAGTGTTATGCAGTGGCAGGCCTGTCCCCACCAGTACTTTACCCCAGTGTTATACAGTGACAGACTTGTCACCATTTGTACTCTACCCCAATGTACAGTGATAGATCTGTCCCCATCAGTACTGTGCTCTAGTGTTATAGTGACAGACGTGTCCCCACCAGTACTGTACCCCAGTGTTATACAGTGACAGACCGGTCCACACGAGTATTGTACCCCAGTGTTAGGCCTGTCCCCACAGTACTGTACCCCAATGTTATACAGTGACAGAGCTGTCCCCACCAGTACTGTACCCCACTGTTATACAGTGACAGACCGGTCACCATTTGTACTGTACCCCAGTGTTATACAGTGACAGACCTGTCACCATTTGTACTGAACCCCACTGTTATACAGTGACAGACCTGTCACCATTTGTACTGTACCCCAGTGTTATACAGGGACAGACCTGTCCCCACCAGTAACTGTACCCCAGTGTTATATGGTGGCAGACCTGTTCCGAGTACTGTACCCCGGTGTTATACAGTGACAGACCTGTCCCTACCAGCACTGCACCCCATTATAGTGATAGATCTGTCTCCATCAGTACTGTACCCTCGTGTTATACATTGATAGAGTTGTCCCCACCAGTAACTGTACCCTCGTGTTATACATTGATAGAGTTGTCCCCACCAGTACTGTACCCCAGTGTTATACAGTGATGGATCTGTCCCTATCAGTGCGGTACCCAGGTGTTATACAGTGACAGGTGTTTCCCTATCCATACTGTGCCCCAGTGTTATACAGTGACAGACCTGTCCCCACCTGTACTGTGCACCAATGTTACACAGTGACAGAGCTGTCCCCACCAGTACTGTGCCCCAGTGTTATACAGTGACAGACGTGTCCCCACCAGTACTGCACCCGAGTGTTACACAGAGATAGATCTGTCCCCATTGATACTCTATCCCAGTGTTATGCAGTGACAGAGTTGTCCCCACCAGTACTGTACCCCAGTGTTATACAATGACAGATCTGTCACCATTTGTACTGTACCCCAGTGTATAGCGATAGATCTGTCCCCATTTGTACTGTACCCCAGTGTTATACAGTGACAGACCTATCTCCTCCGGTACTGTAGCCCAGTGTTATACAGTGACAGAATTGTCCCCACCAGTACTGTACCCCAATGTTACACAGAGATAGATCTGTCCCCACCAGTACTGTAGCCCAGTGTTATACAGTGGCAGACCTGTCACCATTTGTACTGTACCCCAGTGTTATACAGTGACAGGCCTGTCCGCACCAGTACAGTACCCCAGTGGTATACAGAGACAGACTTGTCCCCACCAATACTGTACCCCAGTGTTGTACAGTGACAGACCTGTCCCCACCAGTACTGTGCCTGAGTGTTATACAGAGATAGATCTGTCTCCATTGGTACTCTATCCCAGTGTTATGCAGTGACAGACCTGTCCCCACCAGCACTGTACCCCAGTGTTATACAGTGACAGATCTGTCCCCACCAGTACTGTACCCTAGTGTTATACTGTGACAGATCTGTCACCATTTGTACTGTACCCCAGTGTATAGTGATAGATCTGTCCCCATCAGTAATGTACCCCAGTGTTATACAGTGACAGATCTGCCCCCACCAGTACTGTACCAGAGTGTTATACAGAGATAGATCTGTCCCCATTGGTACTCTATCCCAGTGTTTGCAGTGACAGAGTTGTCCCCACCAGTACTGTACCCCAGTGTTATACAGTGAATGACCTGTCCCCACCAGTATTGTACCCCAGTGTTATACAGTGACAGACCTGTCCCCACCAGCACTGTACCCCAGTGTTATACAGTGACAGATCTGTCACCATTTGTACTGTACCCCAGTGTATAGTGATATATCTGTCCCCATCAGTACTGTACCCCAGTGTTATACATGACAGACCTGTCCCCACCAGTAACTGTACCCCAGTGTTATACATTGATAGATCTGTCCCCATCAGTATTGTACCCCAGTGTTATACAGTGACAGACCTTTCCCCTACCAGTACTGTACCCCAGTGTTATACAGTGATGGATTTGTC
>NW_025178526.1:0-2195 GCF_004010195.1 Chiloscyllium plagiosum | reverse complement strand
CAATGTACAACACGGGCTGATCACCATGGTAGATACGTAATGCTAATGTATTACATGTGCTGAACACCGTGGTGGATAAGTAGTCCCAATATATAACACGGGCAAAACACCTTGGTAGATACGTAATCACAATTTATAACACGGGTTGAATACCATGGTAGATAGGTAATCCCAGATAATTATTCCCTATCCATAACACGGCCTTAACACCATGGTAGATAGGTAATCCCAATGTATAACATGGGCTGAACGCCATCGTAGAGAGGTAATCCTAATGTATAACACGGGCTGAACACTGTGGTAGATAGGTAATCACAATGTATAAAACTGTCTGAACACCATGGTAGATAATTAATCACAATGTATCACACGGTCTGAACACCATGGTAGATTGGTAATCCCAATGTATAACAAGGCCTGAACACCATGGTAGATAGGTAATCCCAATGTATAACACAGGTTGAACACGATGCTGGATAGGTAATCCCAACGCATAAATCGGGCTGAACACCGCGAAGATATGTAATCGCAATGTATCACATGGGCAGGACACCATGGTAGATAGCTAATCCCAATGTATAACATTGGCTGAACACCAGGTGAGATAGGTAATCCCAATGTATAACACAGGCTGAAAACCATAGTAGATAGGTAATCACAATGTATAAACATCGTCTGAACACCATGGTAGATAGGTAATCTCAATATATCAGACAGTCGGAACACCATGGTAGATACCTCATCCCAATGTATAACACGGGCTGAACACTATGGTAGATAGGTAATCACAATATATAACACGGGCTGAACACAGTGGTAGATACGTAATCCGAATATATAACACGGCTGAACACCTTGGTAGATAGGTAATCACAATGTATAACACAGACTGAACACTGTGGTAGATAGGTAATCCCAATGTATAAAACGGTCTGAACACCGTGGTAGATAGGTGATCCCCATGTATAAAACGGTCTGAAGACTGTGGTAGATAGGTAATGCCAATGTATAACACGGGCTGAACATCTTGGTAGATAATTATTCCCTATCCATAACACGGCCTGAACACCATGGTAGATAGGTAATCCCAATGTATATTACGGGCTGAACCCTGTGGTAGGCAGGTAATCCCAATGTATAACAGAGACTGAACACCATGGTAGATAGGTAATCCCAATGTATAACACGGGATGTACACTGTGGTAGATAGGCAATCACAATGCATAACACAGGCTGAACACCGTGGTAGATAGGTAATCACAATATATAACACGGGCTGAACCCTGTGGTAGGCAGGTAATCCCAATATATAACAGAGACTGAACACCATGGTAGATAGGTAATCCCAATGTATAACACGGGATGTACACTGTGGTAGATAGGCAATCACAATATATAACACAGGCTGAACACAGTGGTAGATACGTGATCCCAATGTATAACAAGGGCTGAACACCTTAGTAGATAGGCAATCCCAATGTATAACACAGACTGAACACTGTGGTAGATAGGTAATCCTAATGTATAACACAGGCAGAACACCGTGGTAGATACATAATCCCAATGTATAAAATGGTCTGAACACCGTGGTAGATAGGTGATCCCAATGTATAAAACGGTCTGAAGACTGTGGTAGATAGGTAATGCCAATGTATAACACAGTCTGAACATCTTGGTAGATAAATATTCCGTATGCATAACACGGCCTGAACACCATGGTAGATAGGTAATCCTAATGTATAACACGGGCTGAACCCTGTGGTAAGCAGGTAATCCCTATGCATAACACAGTCTGAACACCATGGTAGATAGGTAATCCCAATGTATAACACGGGCTGACAACCTTGATAGATAGGTAATCCATATGTATAACATGGGCTGAACACCATGGGAGATAGGTAATCTCAATGTAAAACATGGGCTGAACGCCATCGTAGATAGGTAATCCTAATGTATAAGAAGGGCTGAACACTATGGTAGATAGGTAATCCCAATGTATAACATGGGGTGTACACCATGGGAGATAGGCAATCCCAATGTATAACATGGGCTGAACGCCATGGTAGATAGGTAATGACAACGTATAACACATGCTAAACAGCATGGGAGATAGGTAGCCTGAATGTATAACACGGGCTCAACACCATGGTAAATTGGTAATTCCAATGTATAAAAAGGGCTGAACACCTTGGTAG
>NW_025178525.1:0-2195 GCF_004010195.1 Chiloscyllium plagiosum | reverse complement strand
TCTCGAGCAGTTTACTGACTGCCTCCTGTTCCTCTGTCCCAGTCTCGAGCAGTTGAATGCCTCCATCCTGTTCCTGTGTCCCAGTATCGAGCAGTTTACTGACTCCCTCCTGTTCCTGTGTCCCAGTCTGAGCAGTTGAATGAATCCCTCCTGTTCCTGTGACCCAGAATGGAGCAGTCGAGTGACTCCCTGCTGTTCCTGTTTCCCAGTCTCGAGCAGTTTACTGACTGCCTCCTGTTCCTGTGTCCCAGTCTCGAGCAGTTGAGGAACTCCCTGCTGCTCCAGTGTCCCAGTCTCGAGCAGTTGAGTGACTGCCTCCTGTTCCTGTGTCCCAAACTCGAGCAGTTGAATGAGTCCCTCCTGTTCCTGATTCCAAGTCTCGAGCAGGTTAATGACTCCCTCCTGTTCCTGTGTCCCAGTCTCGAGCAGTTGAGTGACTCCCTCCTGTTCCTGTGCCACAGTCTCGAGCAGTTGAATGACTCCCTCCTGTTCCTGTGTCCCAGTCTCGAACAGTTGACTGACTCCTTCCTGTTCCTGTGCCACAATCTCGAGCAGTTGAATGACTCCCTCCTCTTCCTGGGTCCCAGTCTCGAGCTATTGAGTGACTGTCTCCTGATCCTGTGATCCAGACTCGAGCAGTTGAATAACTGCCTCCTGTTCCTGTGTCCCAGACTGGAGCAGTTGAGTGACTCCCTCCTGTTCCTGTTTCCCAGTCTCGAGCAGTTTACTGACTGCCTCCTGTTCCTGTGTACCAGTCTCGAGCAGTTGAATGCCTCCATCCTGTTCCTGTGTCCCAATATCGAGCAGTTGAATGACTGCCGCCTGTCCCTGTGTCCCAGTCTCGAGCAGTTGAGTGACTCCCTCCTTTTCCTGTGCCACAGTCTTGAGCAGTTGAATGACTCCCTCCTTTGCCTGGGTCCCAGTCTCGAGCAGTTGAGTGACTGCCTTCTGTTCCTGTGTCCCAATCTCGAGCAGTTGCGTGACTGCAGCCTGTCCATGTGTCCCAGTCTCCAGCAGTTTAATGACTACCTCCTGTTCCTGTGTCCCAGTTTCGTGCAGTGGAATGACTGCCTCCTGTTCCTGTGCCACAGTCTCGAGCAGTTACATGACTCCCTCCTGTTCCTGTGTCCCAGTCTCGAGCAGTTTAATGACTCCCTCCTGTTCCTGTGTCCCAGTCTTGAGCAGTTGAGTGACTCCCTCCTGTTCCTGTGCCACATTCTCGAGCAGTTGAATGACTCCCTTCTCTTCCAGTGTCCCAGTCTCGAACAGTTCACTGACTTCCTCCTGTTCCTGTGTCCGAGTCTCGAGCAGTTGCGTGACTACCTCCTGTTCCTGTCACCCAGACTCGAGCAGTTGAGTGACTCCCTCCTGTTCCTGTGTCCCAGTCTCGAACAGTTGACTGACTCCTTCCTGTTCCTGTGCCACAGTCTCGAGCAGTTGAATGACTCCCTCCTCTTCCTGGGTCCCAGTCTCGAGCTATTGAGTGACTGTCTCCTGATCCTGTGACCCAGACTCGAGCAGTTGAATGACTGCCTTCTATTCCTGTATCCCAGTCTTGAGCAGTTGCGTGACTGCCGCCTGTCCCTGTGTCCCAGTCTCGAGCAGTTGAGTGACTCCCTCCTTTTCCTGTGCCACAGTCCTGAGCAGTTGAATGACTCCCTCCTTTGCCTGGGTCCCAGTCTCGAGCAGTTGAGTGACTGCCTTCTGTTCCTGTTTCCCAGTCTCGAGCAGTTTAATGACTCCCTCCTGTTCCTGTGTCCCAGTTTCGTGCAGTTACATGACTCCCTCCTGTTCCTGTGTCCCAGTCTTGAGCAGTTGAGTGACTCCCTCCTGTTCCTGTGCCACATTCTCGAGCAGTTGAATGACTCCCTCCTCTTCCAGTGTCCCAGACTCGAGCAGTTGAGTGACTCCCTCCTGTTCCTGGATCCCAGGCTCGAGCAGTTGAATGACTCCCTCCTGTTCCTGTGTCCCAGTCTCGAACAGTTGACTGACTCCTTCCTGTTCCTGTGCCACAGTCTCGAGCGGTTGAATGACTCCCTCCTCTTCCTGTGTCCCAGTCTCGAGCCGTTGAGTGACTGTCTCCTGATCCTGTGTCCCAGACTCGAGCAGTTGAGTGACTCCCTCCTGTTCCTGTGTCCCAGTTTCGTGCAGTGGAATGACTGCCTCCTGTTCCTGTGTCCCAGTCTCGAGCAGTT
>NW_025178524.1:0-2195 GCF_004010195.1 Chiloscyllium plagiosum | reverse complement strand
TGAAACTTGAAAGTATTCAGAAAAGATTTACAATAATATTGCAAGGGTTGGAGGATTTGAGCTACAGGGAGAGGCTGAACAGGCTGGGGCTGTGTTCCCTGGAGCATCAGAGGCTGAAGGGTGACCTTATAGAGGTTTAGTACTATTGCAACATTTAAGAGGCATTTGGATGGGTATATGAATAGGAAGGGTTTGGAGGGATATGTGCTGGGTGCTGACAGGTGGGACTATATTGGGTTGAGATATCTGGTCAGCATGGACAGGTTGGACCGAAGGGTCTGTTTCCATGCTGTACATCTCTATGACTCTATGTTTGGATGCTGTGTGTACACATTATTTCTGATTATGAATACAGGCAGTCCATATGAAACAATACGTCACAGCAGGCAAAATGCTGACCATACTCAACCAGCCTGTGCTTGCAAAATTCAAAACACAGTGTCCAACATTGGATGTGATTTCGTGATTGGACAGCATTTGCTAAATAATCCTGAATGTGTGAAGACTTAGACTATATGCCAACTTACATTTGGCTACTAGATTTGCATTGCAGTGCATTTGTGCTTGATGAAAGCTACAGAAGTTAATTCAGAGGGCCCCAAAGACAGAAAGAATGTTTCAACTCCATAGAATAGGTGATGAGTATCCCTTATTTCATTCCTCAGTATTATGCCTTGATTAATTAAAAGATTAATACCTGGTTTAAAATTTAAATACAGCTTGGCAGTTAGCTGATACTGGAGGAAACATTGTTGCTGTTGTGTCGCCATGTCTGACCAGACCAGAGGGGCTACTCTTATTAGAGAGAAGCAACTGGTGGTGATTTAACCTGAGGGCCACCAGACCTCAGGCGAGGGAAGAGGGTGAGAAGGAGAGTCCTTCATGGCAACCTCAAACCAGTGATGGGAATTGAACCCATGCTGCTGGCATCAAACTACCCTACAAACCAATAATCCAGACAACTGAGCTAAACCAATTACCAGTTAGCTGTCAGTTACTTTCTAACTGGTGCATTATCCCTGGCAATGCCTTTACCAATCAGAGTCCAATTGCAACCAATCAACATTCTCCTCCCATACAGTACACAAAATATTGTTTTCTTTTTATATTGGTAGTTCTTGCAAACTGTGCTGATGAACACAAAACAAAATGTTTTGACAAATATGTCTTTTTTCCACCAATAATTACATTTTTTGGGAGTTTTAATCTTGATTTTTGAAAGAAGCATATTAAAATATATTTTATCTGTTCCCATCAGGCATTACAGAAAACCTAGATTACTTTGTTTATTTAAACATCAAAGCTATCTGGTTAAGTCCTGTGTACAAGTCTCCAATGAAAGATTTTGGATATGATGTGGAAGATTTTGAAGAAATCGATCCAATTTTTGGAACTATGGAGGAGTTTGACAACCTCTTGGAAGCTGTCCATGACAGAGGTGGGAGCACATTGAAATAGTTGAGATTTACTTTTCAGTTGCTATTATATTGCAATACCGAAATTGAAACTCACACAACACCCAGTTATAGTCCAATAGGTTTATTTGGAAGTAAAAGCTTTCAAATAGAACCGGTCTGACTCAAGATTGGAATACAGACTCACTCTAACCTCACAGCTTTAATGCATTGTCTGAGCTGAGATGTCACCCTTTTTTCATAGGACCTTAAATTATCCCGGGAATGTGACTTGAAGGAAATCCTGGGATTTACACATTAATGAATTGAACCAGTAAGCCATTCTAAAAGATGAAAGGCTTAACAGCAATCTAGGTTTGTTCAATATATCACATCAGTTGTATGATGCTGTGATCTTTTGCTATAAAGTCTGTGTCCTATGATCCTACCCCACTAGCTACCTGATGAAGGAGCAGTGCTCTTAAAGCTTGTACTTCAAATAAACCTGTTGGATTATAACCTGGTATTTTGAGATTTTTAACTTGGTCCACTTTAGTCCAACACCAGCATCTCCACATCATTGCAATACCGGTTTGACTAGCTTCTATAGATTGCAAAACACAGATGAGAAGACTTCTATAGGCTGGCTGTAAATTGTTCTCCACCTACCAGAGAGAGTATTGGTCATATCTGTCCAAAAGGGATTATGTGTGGAGTTCATTCCTTGATATAACTTTTTAATGTTTTGAAAGTATGGATTGGTATGTTTGCTTTTTTCAAAATGTTAAAGGAATAATCTAT
>NW_025178523.1:0-2195 GCF_004010195.1 Chiloscyllium plagiosum | reverse complement strand
TTGCTGAGTTTCTCCCACAATTTCTGTTCATAATTTTTCATAAATGATGTAGCCGAGATTAACTCTCTCTGTCCTTCTCTCTTCCCACTGGAAAACGATAATATCCAGCACCAAACTCACGTGCAGTATGTCCATTCGTCTCTGAGAATCTGTTACTTTCTTTATATACAACTAGCATACCTGAATGCTGCTGTCTAAAAAGTATAATTCGGTCTTCTCTCTGTTCTCCAGCACCTTTTGTAAAACAGAAATGTCAATCCTCAAGCCATTTTGGTCATTCTACCATTTATTTATTGTTCGTCATTGTTGGTGGTATGTCAACAAAGAATAATTGAAGGAATTTTGTTGCTGAATCACTTTTCTTGAACTTTTCCAAACGTACTTGTAAAGAAAAATGCCATGTTTCTCATAATGCAGACATTTGCTGATAAGGTACTTCTAATGCTGTCTGGATTTATTTTTAGCTATTCAAGCTGAAGGCGAGATTTTATCATATTTCACAAAAGATAAAAGATTACAAGACCTTTCTGCACCATCACAACATGCATGCAATACTACAAGTCACAACTTTTGTCTTCCTGGAATCTCTGTATGGTGGGAATTTCGAAACACGTTAGTCCAGTTTTTTTTTCCTGAAGTTTTATTCATGAAAAATGTACCTTCCACCTGGGACGTTTTATAGTTCAACTGAACTCTACGACTTCAAATCAGGTTTTGCTGAAGCAGTTCACCAAAGATACCTTTTAAAGTGCTTATAGGAGGCACATTTCTTGAAATGCTCACACGAGTTTTTCTGTACCAATATGCAGATGGTGCTGCAATATACTGTGTAGCGTTGGCCCTATGTCTTCCGAATGTAACAAACAAATGTTCGAGGGAACACGCGGCTAGCATTCGAGTTAAGAGCAAGCACAAAACCGTCCTATTTGAGTTTCCATTGAAAAGGATAAATCTTATCTACACATATTGCAGTCATGCAGATTTTATTAAAGTAGGACTGGACCTAGCTAAAACATAATGGCAACAGTTACGTGAAGGCAAATCAACAGAAGAGCAGGGGTGTGTTCAATGATTACTCGCAGCAATTTCATTTACCATAAAACAATGAAGCAACAAGCCCAGAGCTGCTGCATGACATGATATATTCAGGGGAAGGTGAGGTCCGTAGGTGTTGGAATATCAGAGTTGAGAGCGTATTGATGGAAAGCCTCAGCAGGTCAGACAGCATCCGAGGAGCATGAAAAATCGACGCTTCAGGCATAAGCCCTTCGTCAGGACTTCAGGACTGGGAGAAATGGGATTGTTGGATACATTCCAGGAACGAAGGGAGAAAAACAACGGGGTACCAAAAAGAATGCAGGTGGTGCAGGAAGAATTAAAATGGATAAGTCCCCATGGGCCGATGATATTTACCTCTGGTTAGTGAGGGAAACATGAGAAAAGATTGCTGATGGCTTGACCAAAATCTTTACATTCTTGCTAGCCACCGAAGTGGAAACTGAGGTGTGTCGAGCCGCTGATGTTGTTTCTCCGTTGATTTCGGGACATAGTGATAATGCAGGTTAGGAGCCACAGGTGAATCTCACCTCAGTGATTCAAAAGCTTTTCGAGAGAATTCTGAGAGAAAGGATTCATGCGCATTTGGGAACGCATAGCTAAATTACGAACAGTCAGCATAGCTTTGAGTAGGGCACCTTATATTTTACTGTCATTAAATAAATTTTCGAGGTGGTGCAAACATGATTATTGAGGACAGAACAGTGGGTATTGTTCATATGGCTCGTAAGCTCATAAGGTTTTTGAAAAGGTCCTCACCATAGGCTTATTCAGAAGAGCAACATGCATGGGATCCACTGTCACTTGGCTGCTTGGCTTTCTACGAGAGTACAGTAGATAGTGGCGGATGGCTATTTTTCTGGTTGGATTCCCGTGACATATAGTGTTATCCAGGGACCTGTACTGGGACCTCTGCTCTTTGTCATACAGACACACGCACACATGCACACATATGAATGCGTTGGAAAAAATGTAGATGGGTGGATTAGTATTTTTGCAGAGTAAAAAAGTTCAGTTAACTTATGAATAATTTAGAAGTTGATCAAAGTATCCAGTGGTATAAAGATCAGTTCCAGATATTGGTGGAGAAATGGCAGACGAAGTTAAACACAGATAATTGTGTCTTGCTGCTTTTTTGC
>NW_025178522.1:0-2195 GCF_004010195.1 Chiloscyllium plagiosum | reverse complement strand
GGATAAGTGGAGTTGAAATGCCCATCAACCATGAATGAATGGTGGAGTGGATTCGATGGGCTGAATAGCCTTACTTCCACTCCTATGTCGTATGGTCTTATGGTCTAAACAAAGAAAGGGTAAATAATACCATTCCTCCTCTCCATCTGAAACAGTGAATCTATCGCACAATCTTGCCCTCAGATTAACAAACTGACAGCAGTTTGTAACTCCTTCCCAAGGAGCTGCTCACATGCCTGGAGTGGAGATGGAAGGAGACAGCTCCTCACACCATGCTGCCTGTCTGGAGTGACTTTATTCCTGATGCTGTTACAGTCCAAGGCATTCAAACTGTACCCGTGCCCTGCCACTGCAATTGCTGTTTCAACTCTACTCTGCACTAACTTAAAGATTTTGTGTGTGTGTTTCCGACAGAGCCTCAGAGATGTTGATTCTCGCAAAAAGAAAGGTATTATATCTTTGTCTTAATTTGAAACTTCTTGCCGAACAGAGGGTCAAACAGCAAGCTGCAGCTGGGAATTGGTGCCTCACTCTGTAACGTGTGTATCTCAGTGAATGCAGTACTGACTGATTTCGGTTCCGTCCTGTCAAAACTGTAAATCTGGTTGCTCGCCAACAGCAGCTTCCAAAGTGACTTTTGGCGGGAACTTTCAAGTCCCTTTACATCCAGTCCTGGTCATTCCATTCCATTGCGCACTGTGCTATTAAGTGACAATCAAATACTGCAGGCTGCACATTAATAACACGGTCACTACAGATCAGAATGAATCTCACTGCATCCTTCCAACTTGGAGAATCAGACATCTGCCTCATGAACTGCTTTGATAATCTTGTAAGCCTTAATGAATTGGCCCTGATGAATTAAACAGAGCTGGATGAAAACCTGCTGAGAGAAAGTGATCTTAACTGTTAGCATGAGTCCTGTACCATCCACCCGTGGCAGCAGACATCGTGTTAGGGAAAGCAATACCTCCCCAAGACTAGGGGGGCAGAGAGCAATGCCAAACATAAAAGGGTCACTGGACCCGAGAGGTTAACTCAGTTTCTCTATATCCTGCTTTGAAATCGAGAGATTGCCATCCACAGAATGATCACTGACCAGAATCAATAGCAAGTGACAATTGCAAACAGAATGACAAAGGGGTATGGAAGGCATTTAATTGGCACCCTCCCCACCCCCAAACAAATTCAGATACAAACATTTGTATGAATCATCTACAAACATGTTCCCCTTGCCTTTCCCCATCTCCTTGTCCAAGCCCACCTGCAGTGGAAACGTTAATTCTCTACCCAACTGTAAGCTGAGGTTGCTCCAAAGTCTACACTCATCCACAAAAACAAGGCTTTGAGCATGATACCAATGACCTCCACCTCCACCCCCTCTCCCTCCACCCCAGCTGACCACGCCCACCTGAGATGGGGCGAGGAGACAAAAGGAGGTGACTGCTGGAGCCTTTGGAAAAGCGTGGGCATTTGCACAGTGACTGACGGTTGCTTGAGACTGCCATGTCATCTCTGTACGTTAAAGTGTCAGGGTCGTCTCAATCTCTCACTCACACACACCCAAATCCAACTGAAACACTTTCTGAATCAAAACCAGAAAACCGTTCTATGAAGGCTCACCAGACCCAAAACGTTGGCTCTGCCAGACTCTTGACAGAGAACATTGAACTGTACAGCACAGGAACAGGCCCTTCGGCCCACCATGTTTTGCCAAACATGACTCCAAATTAAACTCATCCCTTCTGCTGCTTTTGGTCCACATCCCTGCATTTCTTGCATATTTCTCTTAAACTCTCCTATCGTATCTGCCTCCATCACTGCCCACAGCAGGATGTTCCATTCTCCTATGACTCTGTGTAAAAAGATTACCCCTCACATCTCCTTTGCCCCTCTCACCTATAATGCAAGCCAATGAGATTTCGACATTTCAACTCCAGGAAAAACATTCTGGCTGTCAACCCATATCTGTTGAGCTCATAATCTTCTATACAGTTCTATCAAGTCTCCCCTCAGCCTCCAATCCTGGCAGCATCCTGTTAAACCTCTTCTGCACCCTTTCCAAAGCCTTCACATCCTTCCTGTAATGTGCGGGCCAGACTTGAACACAGTATTCTACGTGTGACCTAACCAAAGCTGCAACATGACATCCTGACACTTGTACTCAATTATAGTCATAGAGATGTACAGCATGG
>NW_025178521.1:0-2195 GCF_004010195.1 Chiloscyllium plagiosum | reverse complement strand
GTAAGGAAACCGGCCATTCAGCCCAATAAGTCCACACCGACCCTCCGAAGAGTAACCCACTCAGACCCATTCCCCTACATTTACTCCTGACAAATGCATCTAACATTATGGGCAATTTAGCATGGCCAATTCACCTAACCTGCACATCTTTGGACCGGAGCACCCGGAGGAAACTCATGCAAATACGGAGAGAATGTGCAAACTCCATACAGACAGTCGCCCGAGGTGGGAATCGAACTTGCGTCCCTGGTGCTGTGAGGCAGCAGTGCTAACCACTGAGCCACCATGCCACCCCCACATAGCTTATTTCCACATATCTCCCCATTGAATAGCAATAACCTTTTCAGGTCATTTCAATTTTCCTCTGGAAGGTAACTCAATAATTTATCCCACTTTTTGACATCTTCCTCATTGCCCAATCTGATTTGAGGAATGTCCAATTCAGAATCCTCAGAACTTGGCTCTTCACTTTGTGTTGTAACCAATAACATAGTCTCCTTTTGCTTTCATTCCCAGTCAAAACACTTTCTGAGCATATTCACATGACACACTGTGAGATTTCTTTCTGTCTGCAGTTCCTATCAAGTAGTACACCTTACTCAATCTCTTTTCCATTTGGTAAGGTCCACTTAACCTTGCTTTTTAAGGTTCACCTTTCACTTGAAGAAACACTAACATCTTATAGAGTCATAGAGTCAGAGAGATGTACAGCATGGAAACAGACCCTTCGGCACAGCACATCCATGCCAACCAGATATCCCAACCCAATCTAGTCACAACTGCCAGCACCCGGCCCATATCCCTCCAAACCCTTCCTATTCATATACCCATCCAAATGCCTCTTAAATGTTGCAATTGTACCAGCCTCCACCATCCTCTGGCAACTCATTCCATACATGTACCACCCTCTGCATGAAAAAGTTGCCCCTTAGGTCTCTTTTATATCTTTCCCCTCTCACCCTAACATCCTCGTAAATCTTTTCTGAACCCTTTCAAGTTTCACAACATCTTTCCGATAGGAAGGAGACCAGAATTGCATGCAATATTCCAACAGTGGCCTAACCAACGTCCTGTTCAGCCGCAACATGACCTCCCAACTCCTGTACTCAATACTCTGACCAATAAAGGAAAGCATACCAAACGCCTTCTTCACTATCCTATCTACCTGCGACTCCACTTTTAAGGAGCTATGAAACTGCACTCCAAGCTCTCTTTGTTCAGCAACACTCCCTAGGACCTTACCATTAAGTGGATAAGTAAATTGAGAATTTTTTATTTCTTGTCCATTTCCAGTTTCATTGTATGCTGTGATACTTATAAATGCCGTCAAGCCAACTCCCCCACTTGATTTAGCCATTCCCTAAAATTTGACACAGAGTCCAAACATGTGGTCACTGAATTCTGACTTACTAATTTCACCTTAATCAATTTTAGTGGTCCTCTCATCTCATGACCAAATATTAATTCAAAGGGACTGAATTTGGTCGATTCATTTGTGGTGCATCTCTGATGGCAAAAAGTACAAACAGAATTCCTTTATACCAATCATCTGGTTAGTTTTGACTAAGCCCTCAACATGGTCTTTAATGTCTGATGCCATCTTTCTAGTGCTCACTGCGATTCTCAATGGTATGCAGTAGTTTAGGAATTTCTTTTATTCCTAAACTGTCCATCATTTCCTTGAATACTTTTGATGTGAAGTTTGACCCTTGATCAGATTGTAGCTCTGTCGGTAGTCCATATCTAGTGTAAAGTTTGAGTAATTTCTCTATAATCTTTTTAGCTGTGATGTTGCACAATGGAATGATTTCTGGAAATCTCATGGACATGCCCATTTTTGTTAACAAATACTGATTCCCACTTTTTGTTTTAGGTAGGGGTTTATGCAAATCAATTAAGTCTCTTGTGAAAGGTCTCCATTTCCTCATTAAGACATCATTTTTAAGATAGTCACACACCGGAATACATCTACATTCTTCTTCTGTGTATGCTTTTTAATACAATTGCTTCAGTTTCTCATCTTTCTGTAACTCAGTTAATTTCTCTGAACTAAAGATGCCTGCTTTGTCAGCTATCTGTTCCTGCTTTGTCTCAACCATCTGATCAAACAGGGTCTCTCATAATTCCTCTTCAACTTTCTTATCTGTACACTTTGATCTCTCCTGTTTTAACTGGTGACTTTGAGATTTCATTAC
>NW_025178520.1:0-2194 GCF_004010195.1 Chiloscyllium plagiosum | reverse complement strand
GACAAACACAACATCGAAACTTTCAGCGCTGTACAGGCCCTTTATGGAACCGCTTGCTTGCTAATGGAATAAAGATGTATAGAACACAGAACATTGCAGCGCAGTATAGGCCCTATATGGAACTGCTCTGCTAATACAGGAAGTTAGATTCAAAGAACATGGAGCATTATAGCCCTTTATGGAACCGCTCGGCTCATAAAGGATGTTTGACTAATGCAACATAGAACATTACAGCGCAGTACAGGCCTTTTATGCAACCACATAGCTAATACCGGACGTTAGACACATCGAACTTAGAAAATTACAACGCTGTACAGGCAGTATATGGAAGCGCTTGCTTGATAATGGGAGTTAGACTCATAGAACTCGGAGCATTACTGCGCATACAGGCCCTTTATGGAATCGCTCGGCTAATACCGGACGTTAGACTAATACAACATGGAACATTACAGCGCAGTACCGGCCCTTTATGGAACGTCTCGGCAAATAAAAAATGTAAGACTCATAGAAGATAGAAAATTACAGCTCAGTACAGGCTCTACATGGAACCACTCGGCTAATAAAGGCAGTTAGCCTCATAGAACATGCAATGTACTCATGTACATTTATGCAACCACATGGCTAATACCGGAAGTTAGACTCATAGAACTTAGAAAATTACAGCGCTGTGTAGGCACTATATGGAACCAGTTGCTTGATAAAGGAAGTTAGACTCATGGATCATTACAGCACAGTGCAGGCCTTTTAACGAACTGCTTTCCTGATAAAGGAAGTCAGACAGGTACAATATAGAAGATTACAGTGCAGTCCAGGCCCTATGTGGAACCGCTTGGCGAATACAGGGTGTTACACTCATAGAACATAGATCATTACAGTGGAGTGCAGGCCATTTATGGAACCGCTCGGCTCATACAGGAAGTTACTCTAATAGAACGCGGAGCATAACAGCGCTGTACAGGCCCTTTTTGGAAGCAGTAGGCTAATATAGGATGTGAGACAGAACATGCAGCACTACAGCACAGTACAGGCCCTTTTTGCTACCGCTTGGCTAATACAGGATGTGAGACAGAACATGCAGCATTACAGCACAATACAGGTCCTTTTTGCTACCGCTTGGCTATTACTGGACATTATACTAATACAACATAGAACATTACAGCACAGTACAGGCCCTATATGGAACCGCTCTGGTAATACAGGAAGTTAGACTCATAGAACATAGAACATTGCAGCGCAGTACAGGACTTTTATGCAACCACATGGCTAATACCGGAAGTTAGACTCATAGAATTTAGGAAATTACAGCGCTGTACAGGCAGTATATGGAAGCGCTTGCTTGATAATTGAAGTTAGATTCATAGAACACGGAGCATTACTGTGCAGTACAGGCCCTTTATGGAACCACTCGGCTAATACCGGACATTAGACTAATACAACATGGAACATTACAGCGCACTACTGGCCCTTTATGGAACCGCTCGGCTAATGAAAAGTGTAAGACTCATAGAACATCGAACCTTACAGCTCAGTACAGGCCCTACATGGAACCATTTGGCTAATAAAGGCAGTTAGACTTATAGAACATGCAGCATTACAGCTCAGTACAGGCCCGTTATGGAACCGCTCAGCAGACACAACATGTTAGACTCAGAACATAGAACACTACAGCGCAGTACAGGCACTTTATGGAACCGCTGGCGAATACAGGGTGTTACGCACATAGAACATAGAACATTACAATGCAGTACAGGCCCTTTATGAAACTACTTGCCTGAGAAAGAAAGTCAAACAAAACACAACATCGAAACCTTCAGCGCTGTACAGGCCCTTTATGGAACCGCTTGCTTGCTAATGGAAGAAAGACGCATAGAACACAGAAGATTACAGCACAGTACAGGCTCTATATGGAACCGCTCGGTTAATAAAGGATGTTTGGCTAATACAACACAGAACATTACCGTGCAGTACAGGCCATATATGGAACCGCTCAGCTGAATAGGATGGAGCTATTTTCGCTGGAGCGTTGGAAGATGAGGGGAGACCTTAGAGGTTTATAACATCACGAGTAACATGGGTAGATTGAACAACCAAGGTATTTTCCGCAAGGTAATGCAGACCAAAACTAGAGGACATAGGTTTCAGAGGAGAGGGGCAAGATTTAAAAATGATCTAAGGAGCACAGTTTTCATGCAGA
>NW_025178519.1:0-2194 GCF_004010195.1 Chiloscyllium plagiosum | reverse complement strand
AGGAGTTGAGGGGTCATGTTGCAGCTGTACAGGTTATTGTTCAGGCCACTGCTGGAATATTACATGCAATTCTGGTCTCCGTCCTATCGGAAAGATGTTGTGAAACTTGAAAGGGTTCAGAATAGATTTACAAGGATGTTGCCAGGGATGGAGGATTTGAGCTACAGGGAGAGGCTGAATAGGCAGGGGCTGTTTTCATTGGAGAGTCAGAGGCTCAGGGCTGACCTTAGAGAGGTTTATAAAATCATAAAGTGTATGGTGTGGGAGAGTCCAGAACTAGAGGCCGTAGGTTTATGGGGAGGGGCAAGATTTAAATGAACCTAAAGGGCAACTTTTGCAATCAGAGGGTAGTGGGTGTATGGAAAAAGTTGCTGGAAGGAAGGCTGCTTCAATGCCAGCACATAAAAGGCACTGGAATGGCTACATGAATAGGAAGGATTTAGAGAGACATGGGCAAAGTGCTGGAAAATGGGACGAGATTAATCAACAATATTTGGTCGGCATGGGCGAGTTGGACTGCAGGGTCTGTTTCTGTGCTGTACAGCTCTATGATTCTATGTTGGACTTTGAAATTCCATATTATCCTGTAACTAGGGCAACGAGGGATGTGATAAACACCAGCGATATACCATCCCACGAGTGAGTAAAAGAATGAAACTTGCTGAACAATGAATGAATGAACAAGATGTGCTGAAGGACAGCCATTAGTTGGGATAGATTGTAGCCTTTGAGAGAAAGGGGGATGTTTTCTCCAGTCTCACAGTGCAGTCTCACAGATACACTCATGGTTATAGTCACTGATGGAATAAAGTTCCCGTACTCCATCACAGCCGAGGTCACCTGACGCATGGCACTCTACTTAAAGAAACTTGTCACCCCAGACACTTATATACCTGAGCAATGTGATGTTTTAGAGGTTACAGGCCGCTGTGAAGCTAAATCTATGACACCCAGGTCCAATTTGTTTTAAGGTTGCAAGGGATAATATAAATGGTGCCACATTTTGGAATATAACGTGTTCGGCCCAGTGGCTCAGTGGTTAGCACCGCTGCCGCATGGCGCCAGGGACCTAGGTTTGATCCCACCCTCTGGCGCCTGTCTGTGGAGTTTGCACATTTTCCCCGTGTCTGCGTGGGTTTCCACCAGGTGCTCCAATTTCCTCCCACAGTCCAAAGATTTGCATTTTAGAGTGGATTGGCCATACTAAATTTCCCCACAGTGTGCAGGGACGTGCAGGTTAAGGTGGATTGGCGTGTGGGAAATACTGGGGCAAGATTAGATACTGCCTGACCTGCTGTGCTTTTCCAGCACCACTCTGATCTTGACTCTGATCTCCAGCATCTGCAGTCCTCATTTTCGCCCAGCGGTACAAACACAAAGTGCCCAGGGATGTGCAGGTTAGGGTGGATTGGCCAGTGCTAAATAACCCATAGTGTTCAGGGATGTGCAGGTTTGGGTGGACTGGCAATACTAAATTACCCATAGTGTTCAGGGGATGTGCAGGTTAGGGTGGATTGGCCATGCTAAATTACCCCATAGTGTTCAGGGATGTGTAGGTTAGGGTGGATTGGCCATGCTAAATTACCCATAGTGCTCAGGGGATGTGCAGGTTTGGGTGGATTGGTCATGCTAAATTACCCATAGTGTTCAGGGATGTACAGGTTAAGGTGGATTGGCCATGCTAAATTACCCATAGTGTTCCGGGATGTACAGGTTAGGGTGGATTGGCCATGCTAAATTACCCATAGTGTTAAGGGATGTGTAGGTTAGGGTGGTTTGGCCATCCTGAATTAACCCATAGTGTTCAGGGATGTGCAGATTAGGGTGGATTGGCCATGCTAAATTACCCATAGTGCTCAGGGGATGTGCAGGTTTGGGTGGATTGGTCATGCTAAATTACCCATAGTGTTCAGGGATGTACAGGTTAAGGTGGATTGGCCATGCTAAATTACCCATAGTGTTCAGGGATGTACAGGTTAGGGTGGATTGGCCGTGCTAAATTACCCATAGTGTTAAGGGATGTGTAGGTTAGGGTGGTTTGGCCATCCTGAATTAGCCCATAGTGTTCAGGGATGTGCAGGTTAGGGTGGATTGGACATGCTAAATTACCCATAGTGCTCAGGGGATGTGCAGGTTTGGGTGGATTGGTCATGCTAAATTATCCATAGTGTTCAGGGATGTGCAGGTTAGGGTG
>NW_025178518.1:0-2194 GCF_004010195.1 Chiloscyllium plagiosum | reverse complement strand
GAGATCAGAGTCAAGAGTTGAATGGTGCCGAAGTAGTACAGCAGGTCAGGCAGCATCTGAGTTACAGACACAAAAAGGCGTTTTGGGCAAAAGGCCTTCATCAGGAATAAGTCTTGGAGCCTCAAGGTTGGGGAGATAGATGGGTGGGGTGGGGTTTGGGAGAATTTAGCTAAGACAACAATATGTGGATGGAGTGGGCATAAGAGTGTTAGTTCGGAGAAGAGGTTGGAGTGGATAGGTGGGAAGGAATATAGACAGGTGGGACAGGTCAGTAGGACGGTGCTAAGCTAGAAGGTTGGACTAGGGTAAGATGGGAGGTGAGGGGAAATGAGGAAACTAGTGAAATCCGTATTGATGCCATAGGGTTACGTGAGGCAGAAGATGTGACGTTCTTCCTCTAGGCGTCGGGTGGTGAGGGAGTGGCGGTGGAAGAGGCCCAAGACCTGCATGTCCTCGGGAGAGTGGCGGGGGGTAGTTGAAGTGTTCGGTCACGGGGCATTGGGGTTGATTGTTGCCGGTGTTCTGGAGATGTTCTCTGAAGCGTTCTTCGAGAAGGTGTCCGGTGGCACCACTGTAGAGGAAACTGCTTCAGGAGCAACAGATGCAATAAATGGCATGTGTGGAAGTGCGGGTGGACCTTTGATGGATATGGAAGGCTTCTTTGGGGCAATGGGCGGAGGTGGTGGTGTGCAGGCGCAGGTTTTACAATTCCTGTGGTGGCAGAGGAAGGTGCCGGGAGAGGAGCATGGGTCATTTGAGGGTGTGGACTTGACTAGGTAGTCATGGAGGGAATGGTCTTTGCGGAAAGTGGATAGGGGTAGGGTGTGAAAAATATCCCTGGAGGTCAGTGTTACTGATATTTTTTAGAAACCCACTGACTCCCACAGCTGTCTGGATTTCAACTCCTCCCCTCACACCTCCTGCACCAATGTCATCCTGTGTTCCCAACTCCTCCGCCTCTGCCGTATCTTCTCCAAGAGGACCAGTTCCACAACAGAACACAGCAGATGGCCTTCTTCTTTAAAGAACGTAACTTTCCCTCCCATGTGGTTTAAGATACGCTCTAACGCATTTCATCCATGTCCTGCACGTCCATCCATGAACCCCATATCTCCAAACACAACAAGGACAGATCAAGGACAGAAGAAGGTCCTCAACTTCCATTCCACCAACCTCCGCAAAAATCACATCTTCCACCGATATTTTCGCTACATCTAAATTGACGCCACCACCAGGGATATGTTTCCTTCCCCAAACCGATTCATTTTCCTCAATGATCTTTCCCTCCGCGACTACCTAGTCACGTCCATGCCCTCAAATGACCCACCATTGCCTCCCAGCAACTTCCTCTGCCACCGCAGGAATTGCAAAACCTGCACCCACATCGTACCACTCACATCTATCCAAGGCTCCAGTGGAGCCTTCTATATCCATCAAAGGTTCACCTATACTTCCACAGATGTCATTTGTTGTATCTGTTGTTCCAAATGCGGTCACCTCTAAATTGGGGATACCAGATATCTTCTGACAGAGCACTTCAGAGAACAGCTCCAGGATACCTGTAAGAATCAACTCCACTGCCCCGTGGCCAAACATTTCAACTTCGCCTCCCACTCTCCTGAGGAAATGCAGGTCCTGAGCCACCTCCATCGCCACTCCCTCACTACCCAACGCCTGGAAGAAGAACGCCTCATCTTCTTCCTCGGGACCCATGAACCCCATGGCATCAATGTGGATTTCATCAGTTTCCTCATTCCCACTCTCTCATCCTATCCCACTTCTAACCTTGCATCTCAGTACCGTCCTCTTGACCTGCCCTACTTGTGTATTTTCATTCCCACCTATCCATTCCACCTTCCTCTCTGACTTATCACCGTCAACCCCCACCTCTATCCACCTACTGCACTCTCAGCCTCGCATTTATCTCTCCACCCCATAGGCTGCCTGTCTCATTCCTGATGAAGGGTTTTTGCCCGAAACGTTGATTTTTCCTCAGATGCTGACGGACTTGCTTTGCTTCTCCAGCACCACTTTCATCTTGAAGGGAATAAGTTGATTGAGAGGGATTTTGGATTTTTCTGTTGTTGACCACAGACGGTTGCAGCTAGTGGAACTTTAGCAAACACCAGTTTAGGGAATAGCTAAAGTTCTGAACACAAGGCTGGTCACTGCATTAATAAACATTTATAACGTT
>NW_025178517.1:0-2194 GCF_004010195.1 Chiloscyllium plagiosum | reverse complement strand
ACTTTGTCAGGACCCAATAGTCTGAGTTATAGGGAGTGGTTAGACACGCTAGGACCTTTTCTTTAGAGTGTAAGAGACTGAGGGAGTCCTTATAGAGCTGTATAAAATCACGAGGGGTATGGATAGGGTTAATGCTTTCAGTCTTTTTCCAAGGTGTCGAGAATCGAGGATTAGAGGGGATCAGTTAAATGTTAAAGGGGAAGGAATAAAATGGAACCTGAGGGGCCACTTCTTTATACAGAGGGCTGGTACGTGGATGAGTTGCCAGCGATGTGGTTGAGGGGTGTACATGAACAGCATTTCAAAAACATTTGGATAAATACGTGGATAGGAAAGGACTGGAAGCATATGGGCCAACTGCAGGGAAATGGGGTTAGCGTGGATGGAAATTTATAAGGTGGACTTGAACCCCTCTGTTAATTAAACCCAAACACCCAGAAAAGCTCGCCTCACCTTGTAATCTGTTAAAATATGAGTGACACAGATCTCCTACATTCCATTATTTAAACAAAAATTAGCAAGTTAGTTTCTTAACTTTAATAGTGAACACTAAACAATAACTATTCACAAATACAAGCCCGTCTTTTCTTAGCTACTTACTATCTGACTCCAACTCTGTAAAAATATGCTGTTCCAACAACCCACATATTAAACGTTATAATCTCAAGACCACACAGACTCTATCTTCGGCGCTGTGTTCACTCTTTCAACTGCTGATCTCCCTCGGTCATTTTTTTTATTGCAAGTAGGTTTACATGAACATGTGTCTTTGATAGAGAGTGTTTGAAATAGCCAGTTAGCACTCCTGCTCTACAGCAGTTGCTGTCTTGTTGGATGGCAGTAGCTCTCCCTCCAGTGTTCAAAATTATGGGTTTATATAATCCCTATGATATAATATTTCTCATAATTTGATTGCTGTCCAGTGTGACCTTTAGCTGGTATCTGTGGCTTTAATTTCTATTCAACAAAACACGATCTGTCTTAAAGTGCCCATACTTGTTTTTGGCTTCATATCTTCCCGCTTCAGAGAATAAAATGAACCAGCAGGATGAAAAGTTGGCTACATTTCTTTTCCTCTAATTCTTAATCCCAATTATATGAAATACAAAAGTTTCAATCTCTGTTATATCATTCATATTAATTCGGCACACCAATATAACACTGGCATAAGTCAAATCTTATCTGCACTGCTTTCCTTTAAATCCGCGAAAACACATCTGCTATCACATTGTCGGAGCCGCAGAATGTACATTTTGTGAGTTTAAAGTCGGTAAGGTAAGACTCCAATTAAATAGTCTCATATTCTGGTCTTTACATATTCCAAAAAATGCGAGAGATTTGTCTTTGTTCACAACCATCTCCGACAATTTGTTTGTCATATACACATTAAAATATTGTCAGGCCAGTGTGAAACTTCATCATTCTTGTTCAATAATGGAGATTTTGTATTTTTTTTCTGGTGGATATTGAGTTATTTTGACAAGTAGCCAATGAGCCATTCAATTCCATCATCCTCTTTCTGTATCAATACATCTCCGAGCCCTATATCCCGAGCATCAAACACAATTTTCAAAGTGTTTCAGAATATTTGGTGTAGCTAAAGCTGGTGTGGTGATTAATCCTGCATTAAAATTCGCAAAAACTCCTGGCATTGTTCTGTCCACCACAATTCTGTGTTCTTCTTTAATAAATCCATCAGTGATGCCAATACGCTGCTGAAGTTTGGAAAAACTTCCGATAGAATCCACTCAGTTCCAAAAAACGAAGCACCTCTTTCTTCGAGGATGGTCGTGGAAATTCCTCAAAGCCCTTCGTTTTTATGTTCCATCGGGTCAACCTTCCATGTCCAATGTAATGTCCCAAGAACATCATCTCTGCCTTCGCGAATTCTGTTTTCTTTAAGTTTATTACCAAGTTTGCTTCTTGGAATTGTTCAACATGCTCTGCCAACTGTAACATGTGAGCTTTCAATCACTTGCTAAAGATCACTAAATCATACAGATAAGCTGCACAATTTGTTCATATGGCCACAACTCTGCTTCTGAGGCTTAAATGTGGCTGGTGCATTACTCATCCATATGAAATACACGATAAAGTTTTTTGACATCTCTGGTATCTTTAGTTTAACTGACTCCAGATTTTGTTTAATTTGAAAGGGGCAATTAAACCTGGCTTTGAAGCGATTTCTTACCAC
>NW_025178516.1:0-2194 GCF_004010195.1 Chiloscyllium plagiosum | reverse complement strand
CTAACAAGACTCTGATCTAGCTGTTAAAACCTTAGATAGAAAGTTGTGCTTGATTTTCTTGATGTTGTGAATTTTGCCTTTTTGCCATATTTTCTCAACTGGCTGCCCACTGCCTACCATGTTCAGGAGCTGTGAATAGGGATGTTCTCATTTGATATTTTCCAGCCCTTTAAAAATGTAGACAAATGGTGAGTCAATTAGGAAGGTATGTTGAGGTTGGAAACATTTGGATTCTCAATGTTGGCTAGAAAATTGAGCAAGTTTTTCTCGAAGTTTGAACAGCAAGATTAGAACTACTCTTGTAATTGGAAGCAAGCCTACTTGCATGTATTTACACCTGGTTAGTGTCTATTATGTTTTGATATACCATTTTCTATTCTTCTGCATGGCAGAAATAAATTAGATTCACCAATTCCTGAAATGAAAATCAGATCAAGTACCTGATAGCTGTAGTTCATCAGGTTCAGGTTTTCAGCATCACTGCAGTCCAGGGAGTGGACCATGGTCAGTCCTATGTGTCCAGCATGAATAGTCCAGTGATTAGTGATAATTAAGTCAGGTAACTCCGCAAATATCAGCGAGGGGTAAGTTCGCTCATACATCAGGTCTGTACCTCCAACTTAATCACAGGTGTTCGGCTTTGGTCATTTTTGTGGGTTCTGTTGGGATACAGAGGGGACAACAATTGTGAAGAGACACCTAAGTTTCCTGCCTGGGCCTATGACCCACTGTATAAAGTGTGACTTGCATTGCCATCTATCTACATCTGAGTCCAAGTGTGCAGTGTAAATGAATACCTGAATAGGGTGGAATAGGTATTTTTATTTTTTCTATCTTAACACATGGACTCTGTTTGAGAGTGGTTTGAGGCCTTTCAAAGAGAAGTTACATTAATTAGGCACTCATATACTAAAAATCACTGTAGCCCCAGGGGACCACTCTCTCATTAGAAGGGGACTACCGGTGGGGACTTGAGACTCATATGAGAAAGCAGGATCATCATGGTAACTACAGTCGATGGGTAATTGAACTCACAGTGTTGGTTCACTGGCTATCAGAAACCAGCTGTCAAGCTAACTAACTCCTGCTATTGAGTGAAGAGGTGTGATTATCGCACCCTGCATGTGAAATTAATGCAATGATACACTACGATATCTTTAAGGATGGTGAAGCCATTTCTTCAGCTGGCAAGGCAATGTTACCTTTGGTGGCTTGGTGGCTCAGTGGTTAGCACTGCTGCCTCACAGCACCAGGGTCCCAGGTTCAATTCCAGCCTTGGGCGACTGTCTGTGTGGAGTTTACACACTATCCCCATGTCTGCGTGAGTTTCTTCCGGGTGCTCCAGTTTCCTCCCACACTCCAAAGATGTGCAGGTCAGGTGAATTAGCCATACTAAATTGTCAATAGAGTTAGGTGCATTAGTCGGAGGGAAATGGGTCTGGATGGGTTACTCTTCAGAGGGTTGGTGTGGACTTGCTGGGCCAAAGGGCCTGTTTCCACAGTGTAGGGAATCTAATCTAATATCCACATCTGTCAAGTGGTTTTGTTGTCACAGTGTACTAAATCCGCACTGAAATCAATAACCAAAGCAATAACAAGAAAGAGAAGTTAATGGATATTTTAAAATCACTTGTACAATTCATGATGAGTTCAACTCAATTTAAGTTGCATTTAAACTTTGTTTGACATCAGCTGTTGTTCAGTAAATCTCAGTGATCACTTTAGAAAGGTATGGATTTGTTTTTTAGGAATAACGATTGAGGCAGTGTTCTGGCAGGTTTGCTAAGAGCAACATATTAACCATTTCTTCATATCATCCAATAGAAACCATACATTTATTTTCTGTTAAAAGAAGAAATGCTGTCAGCAAAATAATTTTACATTTCAATTATTAATAATAGTCAAAACTATATTTATTCTTATATATATCTCCACAACTTATTTCAAATGATTTACATTATACCATGTGCATTGTCAAAAACCTGAGCACACGGTGAATGATATTAATGTAGAATTTTAAATCATGATGTGTTAAATGCTGAGTTTCAGGATTCAGCAATGTGCAATAGTCGTTAAAACGACTGATTAGGTTTTACTTTCATGGTTTGATTTTTCTACCTAAAGCCTTTCATGATCTAATATGTTTTTTGTTCTTAATCATAAACAGTAACTAAAATAGATGCTATAATCTCTC
>NW_025178515.1:0-2194 GCF_004010195.1 Chiloscyllium plagiosum | reverse complement strand
TTGCAGGATTGATCATTCTCATTACATAGTGGAACATTAAACGTCTCTCATAAATCAATGTGAGATTTACAAAAAAATACTGTAGTTGAAATGTAAATCTGATAACGTACATATTTCCAATCGATTTACACTACGCGAGTAAGAAACTTCTTTTCAAACTCCCAAAACGATTGGTAATTTACCTACGTGGCCGCTATGGTCGATTTAGACCGGACAATTTGCATGTTAGACATCTCTATGACTATAACTCGACAAAGCAATTGTTAATGACTAATATTTTACCCATCAGTCTGTGCTGATATAAATATTCTCTATAAACGCTCTGATAACCTCAGACGCACGCGCAGTTTTGTTTCTATGCAGAGCATGCGCAGTGTCACATTGGTCAGGACACAGAGAGAGAGAGAGAGAGACATGGAGGTGCTTTCTCCGGCAGCGGCTGCGATCGGATTCAGACAGCGGCACTCAGAGCCGGTGTGTGGGAGCCTCGCTGGGAGAAAGGAGCGGAGAGAATTCACAAGTCCCGGATACAGGTTAAAAATAACTCGGAAAAGACCCTCCAGGCCCCTGTAAGAATGTGGCAGACTCTGATCAGGGAAACGGCCCAGGGTCACGGCCGCCATTTGTTTGAGGGAAAAGGGAGCGCTCAGGGCCGCTATCTTGAGAAGGTCAAGGTGCAGGAGGGCGGGGCTCTCGGGGTCTGTAGAACAATCAGAGGAAAGGGAAGACCCATTGTTACTGATTAATCCCACGAACACAGCGTCACTGGGCGGTCCCGCAGGAATATCCTCTCTCAGTCCTGCTGGGATGGTTCACCCAGTCAGAACCAGCAACTCTCCTCCTCTCTCAGCTCCCCTTCTGTCCTTCCTGCAGCATCTGTCCCCTGGAGCATTGAGCTGCCTGTCCTGTCTCTCCCTTAGCTGTTGTTCTGTAATACCTGTGATATCCGAGTCCCATCTTAGATTACTTCACTAAAGACAGGAATGCACACGATGGATTTTTCTTAACATCAATTGTTTAATATTCACTTACAGGTTTTAATTACATCGTTTTTGAAGCATTTACTTCACATTCAATCAGTTGCAATGGTGGAATTTGGACCTGTGTCCAGAGAACACTTGCTGAGTTTCTGGATAAATTGTCACACAATAATGCCACGAGGCCATCACTTCCCCTGCTCACAGTTTGTGTATCCCAGTGCAACATGAATCAAAACTCTTTCTTCCTGCACAATTGTTTGACCCGGCACTCTGGTGATGTGACTCAGTACCTCTCCATGTGGTATCCCTCACTGTGTGGGTCTAATTGCTGCCTCTGTCAGCGTCTCTCACTTTTGAAGCTACTCCAGATCATGAGCCTACAGAATTCTCCACTCCAGAGAGATTAGGCAGCACAGGTCAGGAATGTACACTGGGATTTTCCAGATCTCTGTGGGCTCAGTGCCATTCTATATGTGTAACCCTCAAAGCATCAGTCTAATTTCCTATTCTGCCAATTTCTGTGTCTTCTCCAAGTACTCATGGAGTTCCTGACTCAATAGACTTGCCAACTGCTGGTTGTGACGATGATTAGTCAGCCAGAAAGACAAAGTCAGGGAGGTCGGGAGTCTTCAATAAATCCTGCTGCCAGGTAAGATCATTCCAGTGCACAGAGCAGAAAGTAATAAGGGTGATCCAAACATCAGCTAACAAGACATGACATAGAGAAAGTGCTGGAGGGGGAGCACAGTACAGATACACCCCAGGCTCAATCACCACGCCTGCTGCAAGTTTTGTTGTAATGAGACAGCATCGGGAGTTCCCAGTTATCAGTCCAGGCCTGTGCTTTCTTAGGGAGCATAAGAACAACTGAGGGGAAAGCAGGCCGCCCACGAGAGGGTGGTAATGCTGCCTGGGATCTTTCCCTTCTTCACTGTCCACAATGCCACCCTCCAGTCTAACAGCCTATCACACATAGCACGCTATGGTACAAATATCTCTGCTAGGGGCCCTATAATTTCTTCACCAGCTTCCCACAATGTCCTGAGATACATTTGATCAGGTCCTGGGGATTTATCTACCTTTGTGTTTTAAAACCTCCAGCACCTCCTTTTCTATAGTGTGGACTCATTTCAAGACATTGAGTCATAGAAATGTACAGCACGGAAACAGGCCCTTCGGACCAACTCCTGCATGGCGTTTCTCGTCACATTTGC
>NW_025178514.1:0-2194 GCF_004010195.1 Chiloscyllium plagiosum | reverse complement strand
ACTCTCCACCTCCACTTGACATCTTATTGAATGGTTATCTAGGTGGCTGAGCTAATTGAGCTCCAATACAATCAGTCCCCACATCCAAATCATTGACAGGTTCTAAATAGTTGTTGATCTTGCACTGATCTCTGAGGTACTAAATTAAAGTTTTCCAACCTGAAAATAAACATTTATCCCTTATGTCAACTTCTTGATAGTTACTCAGGGCTCCACGTTCCTATGTAGCAGCCTAGAAAAGTTGGATGGCCTCCTCCTGTGTTGTGTATTGTACTCAAACGGCTGAATAACTTCATCCTCTTCCTTTATAAATCCTTAGGGGGCACAAAGGTCTCATCGTGTCTCATTGTACCGATCCTGACTGGCTGAATGGAATCTTCCTCTCCCTGTAACAGCCTCGAGACGTTGGGTGAGACAACAACACATGGGGCAGGAGCAGCAGTTGGCCACTCCGCCCCTAGAGCCTGCTGCACCATTCGGAATGTGCATTGTTGACTTGATTGTAACTACACATCCCCTTCCTGTCTGTTCCCAATAAACATGGATTCTCTTGTTCACCAAAGGGCTATGGAATTCAGCCTTGAGTATTTTCTGGAACCCAGTCTTCACTGCTCCCTGGGGATGAGAATACCACAAATCACACAATCGTAAAGAGAAACGAATATCCCCGTCTCAGTCTGAAATGGGAAGGTCCTTATTCTCAAAATGTGTTCCCCTCAAACCAATCACCACTCTTTTGATACACAAGGACACAAGAATTAGGAACAGATCTAGACCATTCAGACCCTCAAATATGTCCACATTTCCATTAACTGTCTTCAATGAAATACTTACCAAATGTAGCCTCCACTGAAGTTAAAGGAATTCCAGATACCAAGGAGCATTAGCCACTCTGAGTGTCCTCAGTACAATTATGATCCTCCCTATACCCAACTGTGTGTGTGTGTGCATGTGGAGATGGGTGCTGTCAGTTTGGATGGTGCTATGATCTACCTTCCTCTCCCCACCTCCATGACTGAATCCCTTACGTTTTTTTCCCTCCACTGCCATCAATGCAGTAGAGTGTGGAGGTCAGCAGAGGCGGACATTGCATCACTTTAAACAACACAGAGGCTGGCAGATCCACTGTGCACATGGATACGCACAGAGACACGCAGATACACACAGATATGAATATAGATACAATGGCACACGTAGAGACTACTGCAGTCACACAGATACTAAAGCACACAGAGACAAATACCAATACACTGATGCACGTGTACACAGATATACAGGCATCAGTACAGACACACCACAAACACTGACACACTGATCTTTATACAGACATGGAGAATCTGCCAGCATTTATTTTCCGCGTGGTGACTTCCTCAATATTTCATTCATTCGTGGGTGTGTGCTAATATTTCTGTAGATCCGTTGGGATTCCTCTCTACCCTCACTATAGCTTCCACATCTTTCCTATAACAAGGCGACCAGCACTGAACACAATGTTCCAAGTGTGCTGTTATGACACAGGAATGAACCCGTTTGTGAATTCAACCAAACACCCAGAAAAGCTCACCTTACCTTATAATCTGTTAAAGCACGACTGACAGAGAACTCGAAAATTCAACGATATAAAGAAAAATACTGTCAATTTATTCTTTAACTCTAAATGTGAACATTGAACACTAACTATTCGCAGTTCTAATCTCCCTTTCTCTGGACTGTTTGTTATCTGCCTCCAGCTCTATAAAAATATACTGTTCCCATTTAAAAAAACTAAATTAAAATTATATCAATTTAATTTCAAAACCAGGAAGCGGCTGTCATCTCCAATGTCCTCCTTCTTTCAACTGAAGATCTCACTGGGTCGTCTTTTACTGCAAGGAGGTTTAATGCAAAAAAAAACATACCTAATAGAGAGTGTTTTACATGGCAGTCTCTGTCGATGGCAGTTTACTCTCTGTCTGACTTTCATAATGCTTACCTCTTTATCCCCTCAAAATCAAATCATCTCCTTGGTTCAATGTTGGCAAAACAGTAAATTCAAAATCGGTTGGGTTTATTATCCTGAAGCATAATTTAAACAGGTTCATTAAATATGAAAAGTTGCCAAAATACCAACCAAAACTCAAGGTGTCTGTTTCACAGCCAAATGTTACATATTTTCAACTTCCCAGTACCCTCTGAAACTGCTCGCTGGTCATAT
>NW_025178513.1:0-2194 GCF_004010195.1 Chiloscyllium plagiosum | reverse complement strand
ACCTAGAACAGTAACCTGGGCTACACCGAGTGTTTCACTGACCTGGAACAGGAACCTGGGACACACCGGGTATATCACTGACCTGGAACAGTAAGCTGGGACATACCGAGTATGTCACTGACCTGGAACAGTAACCTGGGACACACCGAGTATATCACTGACCTGGAACAGTAACCTGGGACACACCGAGTATGTCCCTGACCTGAAACAGTAACCTGGGACACACCGAGTACGTCACTGACCTAGAACAGTTACCTGGGACACACCGAGTATGTCACTGACCTGCAACAGTAACCTGGGACACACCGAGTGTGTCACTGACCTGCAACAGTTACCTGGGACACACCAAGTATGTCACTGACCTAGAACAGTAACCTGGGACACACCGAGTATATCACTGACCTAGAACAGTAACCTGGGACACACCGGGTATATCACTGACCTGGAACAGGAACCTGGGACACACCGAGTATATCACTGACCTGGAACAATAACCGGGAACACACCGAGTACGTTACTGACCTGGAACAGGAACCTGGGACACACCGAGTATATCACTGACCTGGAACAGTAACCTGGGACACACCGAGTATGTTACTGACCTAGAACAGTAACCTGGGACACACCGGGTGTATCACTGACCTGGAACAGTAACCTGGGACACACCGAGTATGTCACTGACCTGGAACACACCAAGTACGTCACTGACCTGGAACAGGAACCTGGGACACACCGGGTCTATTACTAACCTGGGACATACCGAGTGTATGACTGACCTGGAACTGTTACTTGGGACACACCAATATATTTGGACGGTATTAGGCAAGAACTTTTGAAAACTGATTGGGGGCAGATGTTTGCAGGTAAAGGGACGGGTGGAAAATGGGAAGCCTTCAGAAATGAGATAACAAGAATCCAGAGAAAGTATATTACTGTCAGGGTGAAAGGGAAGGCTGGTAGGTATAGTGAATGCTGGATGACTAAAGAAACTGAGGGTTTGGTTAAGAAAAAGAAGGAAGCCTAGACAGGTATAGTCAGGATAGCAAGGTTTGTGAAGGTTTGTAGCTCAGGTTGAGGTTTAGGGTGTAGGTTTGCTCACTGAGCTGTAGGTTTGATACCCAGACATTTCATTACCTGGCTCGGTAACATCATCAGTGGTGACCTCCAAGTGAAGCGAAGCTGTTGTCTCCTGCTTTCTATTTATATGTTTGTCCTGGATGGGGTTCCTGGGGTTTGTGGTGATGTCATTTCCTGTTTGTTTTCTGAGGGGTTGGTCCGTAGATTCTTCAGGAACAAACCACGACAAACAGACCAAACACAGCCAGAAACCCTAACCACCTTACCACACATCAAAGAAGTCTCAGAAATGACAGCCAGACTACCAAGACCCCTCGGAATCCTAGTAGTACACAAACCCACTAACACTCTCAAACAGAACCTAACAAACTTAAAAGACCCAGTACAACCCGTGGACAAAACCAACATCATCTACAAAATTCCATGCAAAGACTGCCACAGACACTACGTAGGACAAACAGGAAGAAAGTTAGCCACCAGGATACATGAACACCAGCTAGCCACAAAAAGACACGACCCTCTCTCCCTCGCAGCCCTACACATGGAGGGAAAAGAAACCACCATTTCGACTGGAACAACACATCTATCCTGGGACAGGCTCAGCAAAGACATGCCAGAGAATTCCTAGAGGCCTGGCACTCCAACCACAACGCCATAAACAAACACATAGATCTAGATATCATCTATCAACCCCTCAGAAAACAAACAGGAAATGACATCACCACAAACCCCAGGAACCCCATCCAAGACAAACATATAAATAGAAAGCAGGAGACAACAGCTTCGCTTCACTTGGAGGTTGCCACTGATGATGTTACCGAGCCAGGTAATGAATCGTCTGGATATCAAACCTACAGCTCAGCGAGCAAACCTACACAGCACAGATTGAGTGAATTCTTAGAAGAGTATAAAGGAAGTAGGAGTATACTTAAGAGGGAAATCAGGAGGACAAAAAGATGACATGAGATAGCTTTGGCAAATAGAATTAAGGAGAATCCAAAAGGGTTTTACAAATATATTCAGGACAAAAGAGTAACTAGGGAGAGAATAGGGCCCCCCAAAGGTCAGCAAGGCAGCCTTTGTATGGAGCCACAGAAAATGGGGGAGGTACTAAATG
>NW_025178512.1:0-2194 GCF_004010195.1 Chiloscyllium plagiosum | reverse complement strand
GGTGGGAAGGTTGCTGTGATAACATTTCTGGGTAGGAGAAATAGGGAAAAAGAGCGCTTCATTGCTCACAGAACGAGAACTGAAAAGCAGTTAAATCAAACCAAAGGTTCAGACCGAGAGGGAATATTTTCCTGGAGTTTGAGTAACTGGAAAGTGATGGGGTCCGGGAGAAGACAGGATTTTGTTTTACAAAAGATTAAAAGTTTTAAAACTGTTATATTCAGACAGATTAATTTATTTTCTTTAATTTTATTTGCTGTGCAAAAAACTTTTACAACATTTTAAAACCAAAATTTACAAACCTTGTGTTAAAGATAAATGTTAAATACAATCCATCAAACCATCCCGCACTGAAAACTGTTGTGGAAGTGCAATCTCCTGGAGAATCCCTGCCCACTTCTTCCTACCCGGGCTCCAAGACTATATGCATACCTGGGAAATAGCAGCAGGTGGCCATTCGGCCTTTCAATCCTGCTCCACCATTCAATGGGAAACAGCTGACCATCCAGCTCCATCTCCTGTTCCTGCTGTGTTCCAATCCCCTTTCATGACTTTACCTCGAAGAACTATATCTAAGTCCTCCTTTGGTTTCACTGCCTTCTGTTCCAGTGACGTTGCAGTGTTACTGTGTGGGTGTAGGCAGGGGTAATGTGATGGTGCTGCCTCCTGGAGGATGTATTCAGCATCCCTCATCATCCTGCAGTAACATCAACTGGGTTTTAGCAACTCGAGATAGAAACTGTTTCCAGGATATGGGCATCACTAGCTCAGCCAGCATTTATTCCCCATTTCTCGTTACCCTTGAGAAGATGGTAGTAGGCTGCTGTCTTGTACCATTCACAGTCCATTTAGTGCAGATAGACCGATAATGCTGGGAGGGAGAGTGTTGCAGGATTTTGGCTGAGTGATTCTCTATCTTTGGTTCTTCAAATGTTGGTTAACTTAATCACGATCTGCACACGACTTTGAGATTTCAGTCTGCAAACCTTCACCATCTATCACACTGTATAAAGGAATATGCACATATTAGAAATTCAGAATAGACTGTTTCTCTCGTTTCTCTGGAATATCTTTTTTTCCTTTCTTCCCCCAAAGCTGTAACCCTCCAGCCCACTTACTCTCTCCCACCATTCTGACTCTGCTACCCCAAATGTACATCCTCCACATTCTCATGGAGTTACTGATAAACAGATTCAAGCCACCACTTCCCGTCCCTGGTTAGACTCTGCACCCTTTCTGGGTTCACTTCCTTTCCCTTCAGTTGCTGCAAGTCAATAATGTAACAGCAGAATGAAACAAAAGGAAACAGAAAGGGAGATAGCAGATCCTGGACAGAAGAGGAACCTTCAGTCTGGGAAATGGGTCAGATCTTTCTTCGTTCCCCATTAGTTGATTCCCACCATTACAATGAATTGGGGATGGAGAATGGGCCTACATGGGTGTGGTGACACCTTGACCCCCCAACTGATCAATACTATAAGCAGATGCATTCCTCCTCCAGCCAATCACAGTGTGAAATACTTTCCGCAAATTATACTAACCCAAAGCATATCTCCAATACCCGCCCACATTCTGTACATGGACAATGCTGGGTTTCCCCGCACATGTGTGGACCTTGCCTCAGGGATTGTGGGAGTTGTAGTCCCCATGACGCCACTGGATCCCTGTCTCTGGAAAGTGAATGAAAAGTGTGGACTGGAGGGTGTTGTGTATAGGATCCCCATTCAGACACACAGAACATATAGACTGTCACTGGGCTTTACTGAGACACCTGCGTCCACAACCTGATTTTCTGATGTAAGGAATATAGATTCAGCCAACTGGGGCGTGGCGTGGTAAATAAGAGGAGCAGGTTTTAAGCAGAGGTGGCTCAAAGGTTAACATTGCTGACTCTCAGCGCCAGGGACCCGGATTTGATTCCAGCCTTAGGCGACTGTGTGGAGTTTACACGTTCTCCCCGTGTCTGTGCGGGTTTCCTCTGGGTGCTCCAGTTTCATCCCACAGTCCAAAGATGTGCTGGTAAGGTGGATTGGCTATGCTAAATTCCTACAGTGTCCATGCCTGTGCAGGTTAAGCCATTAACCATGGGAAATGCAGGGAATGGGTGAGTCTGAATGGGATGCTCATTATAGGGTTGGTGTGGACCACTATAGGGACTCTATTCTATTAGAACATAGAACATAGAAGAATACAG
>NW_025178511.1:0-2194 GCF_004010195.1 Chiloscyllium plagiosum | reverse complement strand
TAGGAAGCATGATCTCCCACTCACAGGTCTATGGTGACTGCTCCGAATCAAACCCTGTGTATGTAATGGGTGCAGACAATGGTGTGCTGTCCTTCATTGCACGATGATTCGAGTACATAAGTAAAGCCATTTTCCTGCTGTTGCAGAGCCTTGCTGAGAAAGCATTAGGGACACTCTCTAGAGAGTTGATCTCCTTTGTAAGGAATTATCTCCTTACCACAGACACGGATGATGGTAACATGAGGATAGAGTGAAGAAGCTGAGTGTTAAATCTGTAGAGCTGTGAGAGATGAAGAAATGGTGATGCTGAAACGCGAGGAGTGGCAGTGATCACTTATTTCCAAAAGAGACATTGATAGGGTGAGAAATTCCATACTTTACCTAGGATTGATTGGTTTGATTTATTGTCACGTGTACCTCAGTACAGGGAAACACTTTATTTATGAGCAGTGGAGGCAGGTCATAGTAAGCATGGCCAGACAGATCATAGGGTGGAAATAGGCTTGGACAGAAGAAGGCGTTCAGGTTACACTGGACAGGACGTGCACTAGACAAGATCAATATGAGTAATGCCATCATTATTTGAACTTAGAGAGTCCATTCATCAGTCTAACGTGACTTTCCTAATAGTTTATATGTCTTAATTAACTCTCCCCACGTTATTGTGCAGTCGGTGTTTGAACCCGTACTGAACGCCATGTTGCTCACAATCCCTAACAGCAGCCACAATACATTCCATCTGAAACAGGTAGCCATTCCCACCAGCATCTGCCTGACATAGAAACACCAGGCTGTCTTCTCGTAGATGAAAGATGCCTTCTTGAGACTTCACACAAGACATATGGCTTCCCTCCTCACCACTAGAAAACCACGTTAAGTGTGTATCATGAGCGACGGCGCCACGAGGAACAACGTGGAGCAATCTGTCTGTGCAGCCTCTGCTCTACTTAGTCATCATATTAGAGCATCATTAGGAGATAGTGAGGACTGTGGTTGCTGGAGATCAGAGTAGACAGTGGTTTGCTGGAAAAGCACAGCAGGAGAGTCGACGTTTTGGGCATAAGCCATTCATCAGGATCAGCATCAATTATCTCATTCTGTCCCCGAGTAAGTGCATTGAGGTGGGAATGGCCTCCTGCTGCTCCTGTGTAAGTGACTCAAGGGATTGAATGGCTTCTTCATTGTCTGATTTGACAGGGCCAAGAGCCTGATTGGGTTACCCGTGGTTCCTGTTTGACAGCTCGTTGTGCTGACAAGTGTGATGATGTTGCAGCTTTAAGAGGTTATTTTGTCCTGGTTTCTTTTAAGAGAGAGCTTGATCGTTACCAAACTGGCTAGTTAAGACCACTTGAGTAAACAGCGAGGGAGGCCTTGGGTTTATTTTAATGAAGACTGAATGGGTGTGGCCAGCTCTCATAGATTAGGATCTCTGGGTTTTGCTTTCTCAGTAATAACAGAAACGATTGGGGTCTCCACAGAGTTGGAAGCTTCAGTGAATGTCTCCTGGCTGCTACGCGCTCTTAATTTTCTCTTGATGCTGTTTTTAATTCCTGGATTGGAGAAATATTTGTGACATTCTGTGTCTGAATATTCCTTTTTGCCAAGGGCTGTGGTTATGCGATTTTCCTGTATTGGAACAGTTCATTAGTAATAGCTCCACGATCTATTATTCTGTTAACTTGGCCAATAGAATTAAGTTATTCTAAATTCCCTTTCCTTGGTTTCATTTTATCTTCCGTGTTTAAATAAATGGTGTTTTGTTTCACAACGAGTAGTTTGACCAGTCACATTGCATCTGGAACAGACAGTTTACATTTCATTTAAAATATGAAAATATTAGAAACTAGGTTACCGCCCTCAAATATTTTTGAGGGGCTCTGGCGTGGTCCATCACACTAGACTCCTTCTCTTCCTGAGTAATAGGCTGGAAGCACTGAATGGGCTGTCACTGTTCTTCTCCAATATTGTCAATGGGCTGAATGATTTCCTCATATTCCTGTGAAACCAGCGTGAGCTGCTGAATGAACTCTTGTTTTATTGTGGCAATGTGCAGTGTCAGGCAGTGCTGTTACATGAATGTTACAGACACTTTAACAGAAAAAAACCTGATTGGTGTCTGGGTCTTGCTGCACATGGACAGAGACCAGTTCAGGAGCTGATGAGGGACAAAATGTTCTGAACATTGTGGAATCTT
>NW_025178510.1:0-2194 GCF_004010195.1 Chiloscyllium plagiosum | reverse complement strand
CTCTTACTCGCATCCAAATCACTTATATAAATGGTGAAAAGTAGTGGACATTAGCACTGGTCCTTGTGGCACTCCACTGGTCACAGATCTCCAGTCTGAAAAACAACCCTCCACCACCATCCTCTATGTTCTAGCTTTGAGCCAGTTCTGTATCCAAATAGCTAGTTCTCCCTGTATTCCATGTGATCTAACCTTGCTAACCAGTCTCCCATGAGGAAACTTGTTGAATGCCTTAATGACATCTATCTAGATCACGTCCACTGTGTTATTGCTTCAAAAAACTCAATCAAGTTCATTTGACATGATTTCCCAAGCACAAGCCATTCTGATTATCCCTAACATTCCTTACCTTTCCAAACACATGTAAATCCTGTCCCTCAATTTCCCTCCAACAACTTGCCCACTGCCAATGTCAGGCTCACCGGTCTATAATTCCCTGGCTTTTCCTTACCACATTTCTTAAATAGTGGCACCACATTAGCCAACCTCCTGTCTTCCAGCACCACACCTGTGACCATCGTAGATATAAATATCTCAGCAAGGGGCCCATCAATCACTTCTCTAGCTTCCCACAGAGTTCTCGGGTACACCTTATCAGGTCCCGTGGATTTATCCACTTTTACGCATTTTAAGATATCCAGCACCTCCTCATCTGTATTATGGACATTTTTCAAGGTGTCACCATCTATATCCCCATATTCCATATCTTCTGCAATAAACATTGATGCAGAATACAGCGTGACCACCCCTGTATCCACGGGTCCGGTTACTGCGGTTTCAGTTACACGCAGTTTATCATGGCCTGAACATATAAAATGGAACATTCCAGAACCAGGGACCAGGAGGCTGCCGGGAAGATACGTTTCCCATTTAAATGAATAGGTTCGCACCTGTCCGCGATTTTGGTCTTCTGCATTAGGTCCTGGATACGGGAGGGACTGCTGTACTCGTTTAGTATCTTCCCATCTCCTGTGGCTCCACACACAGGCTGCCCTTGCTGATCTTTGAGGGGCTCTAATCTCTCCCTAGTTACCCCCTTGTCTTTAATGTATTTATAAAATCCCTATGGATTCTTCTTAACTCCAGTTGTCAAAGCTATCTCGTCCCCTTTTTGCCCTCCTGATTTCCCTCAAGTATACTTCTACTGCCTTTATACTGTAAGGATTCACTCGATCTCTCCTGTCTAAACCTGACATATGCTTCCTTATTCTTAGCCAAAACCTCAATTTCTCTAGTCATCTAGCATTCCCTACACCTACCAGCCTTATCTTTCACCCTAACAGGAATATACTGTCTCTGAACTCTCATTATCTTATTTTTGAAGGCTTCCCATTTTCCAGCCATCACTTTACCTGCAAACATCTGTCCCAATCAGCTTTTGAAAGTTCTTGCCTACTACCATCAAAATTAGCCAACTCCAATTTAGAATTTCAGCACTTAGATCTGGTCTATCCTTTACCATCACTAGTTTAAAACTAATAGAATTACGGTTGCTGGCCCCAAAGTGCTCCTTCACTGACAACTCAGTCACCTGCTCTGCCTTATTTCCCAAGAGTAGGTCAGGTTTTGCACATTCCCTAATAGGTACAGCCACATTCTGAATCAGAAAATTTTCTTGTACACACTTAACAAATTTTGATATCTCTCTCTGCACTTTCCCATTGGCTCTAACATTGTATCCTGTACTCTGTTCGGTGAACCTGTTGGACTTGTACATTGTGATCTGCCTGTAAAGCATGTAAGACAAAACTTTTCACTGTACCTCAGTACAAGTGACAGTAATAAATCAAATTAAATCAATTGTGGCCTTGACATCCTTCACTCGTTTTGATCTCCCTGTAATATATTGCAAAGTTCAGCAGAGAGGAAACGGGGTATTCTTTACCTTGACCTGCACTAGACAATTGAAGAAAATGACAATGGGGCTTATAGATTTGGGATGACCTCATTCTCCTCTGCTTCCTTGGTGGATCTTCATTTGCTGTTTCTTCCTCTGCTGCTGGTTGCTGGCTCTAATATGTGGGTCTTTTTCAGTCTGGAAAAATGTTGTGACTGGTGTGCCATAGAGATTAGATGACTTCCAGTGTGGAAACAGGCCCTTCGGCCCAACAAGTCCACACCGCCCCACCGAAGCGCAACCCACCCATACCCCTACGTTTATCCCTTACCTAACACTATGGGCAGTTTAGCATGG
>NW_025178509.1:0-2194 GCF_004010195.1 Chiloscyllium plagiosum | reverse complement strand
CTGCGCTTTTCCAGCAACACATTTTCAGCTGTGGATAAGATGAGCCAGCTGACCACGGCACCATGGTGCAGAAGGCCATTCAAGAGCTAAAAGACATGTAGTTCTTACAGGGGATTCTATAATTAGGGGGATAGACAGTATCCTTTGTGAGCTGGATTAGGGGTCCCGCATGGTGTGTTGCCTGCCCAGTGCCAGGGTGCAGGAGGCTTGAAAAGATATTGGAACAGAAGGGAGAAGATCGAGCTGTTGTGGTCCATGTTAGCACAAACAACATAGGCAAGGCTAGAAAGGAGGACCTGTTTGAAGAGTATCCAGCGAATTGAAGAACAGGTCCTCAAGGGTCATAATCTCTGGATTACTGCTCCAGCCATGTGCTAATTAACATAGGGATAAGAAAATGTGTATTCCAAATGTGGAACATCCAGGTGTCTCAGTACATCAATTTTCCCCAGGGCTTTTCCATTTTCCATATAGTTCACTCTTGAATTGGATGTTCCAAAATGCATCATCTCACATTTACCTGGTTGAACTCAATCAGTTTAATAACGGCAGGGAAGAAGCTGTGCCTGAACCTGCTGTTGCGTGTGTTCAAGCCTCTATATCTCCTACCTGATGGAAGAGGTTATATGAAAGCATTACCATGAAAAGAGGGGAGGCTGATGCATCTGTCCAGATGCATCTTAAATGAATCTACTGTGCCTGCCTCCAACACCTCTGCTCGCAACGTGTTCCAAACGCCCACCACTCTTGCTGTGTGTATCCCTCTTAAACTTTCCACCTCTCACCTTGAAAGCATGACCTCTCTGTGTGTGAGGTACTTGCCGCGTATATCCCCTTAAAGTTTCCACCTCTCACCCTGAAAGCATGACCTCTCATTATTGAATACTTAACCCTGGGAAAAAGCTTGTCTCTATCCACCCTGTCTATACTCTTCATGATTTTGTAAATCTCAATCAGGTACCCCCTCAATCTCCTTTTTTCTAATGAAAACAAACCTAACCTACTCAACCTCCCTTCATAGCTAGCACCTTCCATACCAGGCAACATCTTCATAAGCCTTCTCTGCACCCTCTCCAAAGCGTCCACATCCTTTTGGTAATGTCGCGACCAGAACTGTACACAGTATTCTAAATGCGGCCAAACCAATGTCTTGTACAATTTTAACATGACTTGCCAGCTCCTATACTCAATACCCTATACAATTAAGGCAAGCATAGTTACATTAAGAATGAAATTAAATCTATGGCACTGAATGACGTAGGGTCAAATGATGTGGCATCTGTGAGTGGAGTTGAGGAACAAAGGCAAAAAAACCATGATGGGAGTTATGTACAGACTCCCAGCAATGGTCAGAACCAGGGGCACAAGAAATAATAGGAAATAGTTATGGCATGTCAGAAAGACAATGTCACAGTGATCATGGGGGACTTCAATATGCAAAAAAACTGGGTAAATTATGTTGCCAGTGGATCCAAAGAAAGGGAATTCATGAAATGCTTACAGGATGCCTTTTTGGAACAGTTTGTGATGGAGCCCACAAGGGAGCAGGCTATTCTGGACTTAGTGCTATGTAATAAGCCAGACTTTATAAAAGATTTAAAGTAAGGGAACACTTCAGAGGCAGCGATCATGATGTAGTAGAGTTCAGTCTGCAGTTTGAAAGAAAGAGGGCAAAATCGGATGTAATGGTGTTGCAGTTAAATAGAGGTAATTACAGGGTCATGAGAGAGGAACCAACGAAAATCGACTGGAAGCAGAGACTAGTGGGGATGACAGTAGAGCAACAATGGCAAGAGTTTCTACATGTAATTGAGGACACAGTAGAGAGGTTAATCCCAAAGAAAAAGGAAAGAAAGATTATCCGGGGCGGGGGGAACGAGACATCCATGGCTGAGAAAGTAAGCCAGAAAATGTATCATAGAAACACATGCACCAGCCTGTTTCACAACAGTTTCTACCCTACTGTTGTTAGAATACTGAATGGACTCACAAACTCTTAACATTCGCCTGTACCTGTGTTTTATTTTTGCTCCTGTTAACCTATTATATACTATCTATGCTACTTAACTCTGTGATCTGCCCGTATTGCTCACAAGACAAAGCTTTTCACTGTGCCTCAGGACACGTGACAATAAATTCAACTCAATTCAATTCAAAAAAGGAGAGCCTATAAAGTGGCCAAGAGCACTGGGAA
>NW_025178508.1:0-2194 GCF_004010195.1 Chiloscyllium plagiosum | reverse complement strand
ACATGCATTCTCTCTCTCGCACACACAGATTATCTCTCTCAAACACACACACACATTCTCTCTCACACACAGGCTATCTCTCTCTCATACGCGCAATCTCTCTCTTTAACACGTGCATTCTCTCACACACACGCATTCTCTCTCTCACACATGCATTCTCTCTCTTTCACATGTGCATTCTTCCTCACGCACACACATTCTCTGTCTCACATACACATTCTCTCTCACACACACGCACATTCTTTCTCCCTCACACACATGCACATATTCTCCCACATACGCATTCTCTCTCACACACACGTATTCTCTCTCACACACAAGCATTCTCTCTGTCACACACACGCATTCTCTCTCTCACGAACACATTCATTCCTTCTCTCTCACACACGCATTCTCCCTCTCACACACACATTCTCTCTTTCACACACCTGCATTCTCTCTCGCAAACACACACGCATTCTGTCTCTCAAATGCATTCTCTCTCACACATTCGCAATCTCTCTCTCTCGCACGCATTCTGTCTCCCACACATGCGTTTTCTCTCTCTCACACACACATGTATTCTCTCTCTCACACGCATTCTCTCTATCTATCACACATACATTTTGTCTCACACACAGGCATTCTCTCTCACATACACACACACATTCTCACTCGCAAACGCACGCTTTCTCTCTCTCACACATACAATCTCTCTCTCTCACACATGCATTCTCTCTCTCTCTCACATGCATTCTCTCTCCCACACATACATACATTCTCTCTCACTCACACGCATTCTCTCTTACTCACACACGCATTCTCTCTCTCGCACACGCATTCTCTCACTCACACATGCGTTCCCTCACTTTCACACGTGCATTCCTTCTCGCGCACACGCATTCTCTCTCTCACATACACAGTCTCTCTCTCACACAAACGCATTCTCACTCTCGCACACGCATTCACTCTCTCGCACACGCATTATCTCTCTCGCTCACGCACATTCTCTCTCTCACATACGCATTCTCTCTCTCACACACGCATTCTCTCTCTCTCACACACGCAATCTCTGTCTCACAAATGCATTCTCCCACGCGCGCGTGCACACACATTCTCCCTCTCACGTGCACACGCATTCTCTCTCTCACACACATGCATTCTCTCTCTCACACACAGGCATTCTCTCTCTCACACACACATTCTCACTAACACACATCTCTCTCACACGTGCATTCTCAAACACACACATGCAATCTCTCTCACACACACGCAATCTCTCTCACACACACGTATTCGACCCCTCAAGCGCACACGAATTCGCTCTCTCTCACTCACGCATTCTCTCTCACACATATGCATTCTCTCTCACACACACACACGCATTCTTTCTCTCACACGCATTCTCTCTCTCACACACAGGCATTCTCTCTCTCACACACACACGCATCCTCTCTTTCACACGCATTCTCTCTATCTCCCACACATACATTCTCGCTCACACACAGGCATTCTCTTTCACATACACACACGCATTCTCTCTCACACATGTATTATCTCTCGCACACGCATGCTTTCTCTCTCACACACATGCATTCTGTCTCTGTCACACATGCATTCTCTCTCTCTCACATATGCATTCTCTCTCTCTCTCAAACACATGCGTTCTCTCTCTCACACACACATTCTCTCTCTCACACGCGCATTCTGTCGCTTTCAAACGTGCATTCTTTATCGCGCAAAACGCATTCTCTTTCTCTCGCATACACATTCTCTCTCTCACTCATGCACATTATCTCTCTCACACACGCATTCTCTCTCTCATACATGCATTCTCTCTCACACACGCGCATTCTCTCTCTCACACACACGCATTCTCTCTCACACACACATGCATTCTCTCTCTCACACACGTGCATTCTCTCTCGCACACATGTATTCACTCTCATACATAAACATTCTCTTTCTCTCTCACACGCGCATTCTCTCTCACAGACACACATGCTCTATCTCTCGCGCACGCATTCTCTCTCTTGCACACGCATTCTCTCTCTCACACGCATTTTCTCTCACACATATGCATTCTCTCTCTCACACACAGGCATTCTGTCTCACTCACACACACGCATTCTCTCTCTCACACGCATTCTCTCTCTCTCACTCACACACGTATTCTCTCTCACACACACATGCATTCTCTCTCACTCACACACGC
>NW_025178507.1:0-2193 GCF_004010195.1 Chiloscyllium plagiosum | reverse complement strand
ATATGTATCACAAGCAACAGTGGTCCCAGCACGTATCCCTGTGGAACACCACTGGTCAAAGGTCTCCATTTTGAGAAATTCATTTTGCTATCATTCATGTGTCTATCTAAAAATTACTTAAATGTCCCTAATGTATCTGACTCTACCACCCACACTGGCAATACATTCCACTCACCCACAACACTCTGTGTAAAGAAGCTACCTCTGACATCTCCCCTCAACCTTCCTCCAATTACCTTACAATTTTGTCTCCAAGTGAAAGCCATTTTCGCACTGGGAAAAATCTCAGGCCACCCACCCTATGTCTGCCTCTCATAATCTCGTACCTCTATCAAGTCACTTCTCATCCTTTTTCATTCCAAAATGAAAAGCCCTGGCTCCCTCAACCTTCCTTCGTTAGACCTCCCCTCCAGAACAGGCAACATCCTGATAAATCTCCTCTGCAACCTCTCCAAAACTTCCACATTTTTCCTGTAATGAGGCAACCAGAACTGAACACAATAATCTAATTGTGGTCTAACCACAGGATGTATCGAGCTGCAACATAACCTCACAGCTCTTAAACTCACGGCCCATGCGAACGAAAGCTGACACATCATTGGCTTTCTTAACAACCCTAACAACTTGGCTCGCAACTGCAAAGGATCCCTGGACATTGATCCAAGATTTTTCTGTTACTCCTCACTGTCGGGAATCTTGCATTAACCCTGTAAAATGTTTCTGCAGAATCCTTCAAACGTAAACCCTCCCTATTTTGGTATTTTCCTCCAGTCCTCACTACACTCTTAAACTGTGAAACCTCTTCCAGTCCCTACAATCCTACTTAGCTCTGCAACCTCTGTAAGCATGTAGTTGTAGTCGTGTGGTTGAGGCGATGGGTTAGAAATCCATTGGGGCTGGCCCACATAGGTTCGCATCCTGCCCAACAGGGCGGTCGGGTTGATTGGTGCTGGTGTCCGGAGGTGTTCCCTAACCTGCTCTGTGAGAAGGTGTCCCATGTCCTCAGTGTACACGAGATGAGGAGACTGGGTGCCTTCTCACAGCGCACTTCGCAAAAAGTCTCCAGGATACCTGAATATCAACCCAATGACCTGTTGCCAAACATTTAAACTCCCCCACCCACTCTGCCGAGAATTTGAAGGTCCTGTGCCTCCTCCAACAGCCACTCCCTCACCACCCAATGCCTGGAGGAAGAACGCCTTTTCTTTTGCCTTGGGACCCTTCAGCCCCATGGCATCAATATGGACTTCACCAGTTTCCTCATTTCCCCTTCCCCACTTACCGCAGTTCCAACCTTCCAGCTCAACACCACCCTCATGACCTGTCCCACCACATCCCCTTCCCACCAATCTGCTCCACCCTCCTCTTTGACCTAGAACTCTTACCCCATCTCCAATCACCTATTGCACTCTCAGCTACCTTCACCCCAACCCCACCCCTTTCCCATTTATCTCTCCACCCCCGAGCCTCCCAGCCTCATTCCTGATGCAGGGCTCCTGCCCGAAACGTCGACTTTCCTGCTCCTCGGATTCTGCCTGACCTGCTGTGCTTTTCCAGCACTACACTCTCAACTCTGATCACCAGCAGCTGCAGACCTCAATGTCTCCTGTTTATCAGATGGGTCAATGGAGTGAGGAATGGCAGATGGAGATTAATGTAGATAAATGTGAGGTGCTTCATTTTGGGAAAGCAAATCGACACAGGACTTATACACTTAATGGTAAGGTCCTAGGGAGTGTTGCTGAACAAAGAGACCTTGGAGTGCAGGTTCATAGTTCCTTGATAGTGGAGTCGCATGTAGATAAGATAGTGAAGAAGGCGTTTGGTATGCTTTCCTTTATTGGTCGGAGTAACGAGTATAAGAGTTGGGAGGTCATCTTGCGACTGTACAGGACACTTGTTTGGCCACTGTTGGAATATTGCATGTAACTCTGGTCTCCTTCCTATCGGAAAGATGTTGTGAAGCTTCAAAGGGTTCAGAATAGATTTACAAGGATGTTGCCCGGGTTGGAGCATTTGAGCTACAAGGAAATCGACTGGGGCTGTTTTCCCTGGAGTGTCAGAGGTTGAGGGGTGGCCTTATAGAGATTTATAACGTCAGGAGGGGCATGGATAGGATAAACAGACAAGGTCTCTTCCCTGGGATGGGGGAGTCCAGACCTAGAGGGCATAAGTTCAGGGCGGAGAGATGAA
>NW_025178506.1:0-2193 GCF_004010195.1 Chiloscyllium plagiosum | reverse complement strand
TATCTCACAGGCAGCACGTTCCCTGTATCTCACTGGCAGCACGATCCCTGTATCTCACAGGCAGCACGCTCCCATTTCTCACTAGCAGCATGCTCCCTGTATCTCACTGGCAGCACGCTTCCTGTATCTCACAGGCAGCACGCTCCCTTATCTCACTGGCAGCACGCTCCCTGTATCTCACAGGCAGCACGTTCCCTGTATCTCACAGGCAGCACGCTCCCTTATCTCACAGGCAGCCGCTCCCTTATCTCACTGGCAGCACGCTCCCTTATCTCACTGGCAGCACGCTCCCTTATCTCACAGGCAGCACGCTCCCTTTATCTCACAGGCAGCACGCTCCCTGTATCTCATTGGCAGCCCGCACCCTGTATCTCACAGGCAGCACGCTCCCTTATCTCACAGGCAGTACGCTCCCTTATCTCACTGGCAGCACGCTCCCTGTATCTCACAGGCAGCCCGCACCCTGTATCACACAGTCAGCACGCTCCCTTATCTCACAGGCAGCACGCTTCGTGTATCTCACAGGCAGCACACTCCCTTATCTCACAGGCAGCACGCTCCCTTATCTCACAGGCAGCACGCTTCCTTATCTCACAGGCAGCACGCTTCCTGTATCTCACAGGCAGCATGCTCCCTTATCTCACAGGCAGCACGCTCCCTTATCTCACAGGCAGCACGCTCCCTTATCTCACAGGCACACGCTCCCTGTCTGACACAGGCAGCCCGCACCCTGTATCTCACAGGCAACACGCTCCCTTATCTCACAGGCAGCACGCTCCCTGGAACTCACAGGCAGCACGCTCTCTTATCTCACAGGCAGCACTCTCCCTTATCTCACTGGCAGCACGCTCCATGTATCTCACAGGCAGCACGCTCCCTTATCTCATTGGCAGCACGCTCCCTTATCTCACAGGCAGCACGCTTCCTGTATCTCACAGGCAGTAAGCTCCATTATCTCACAGGCTGCACGCTCCCTTATCTCACAGGCAGCACGCTCCCTTATCTCACAGGCAGCACGCTCCCTTATCTCACTGGCAGCACGCTCCCTTATCTCACAGGCTGCACGCTCCCTGTATCTCACAGGCAGCACGCTCCCTTATCTCACAGGCAGCACACTCCCTTATCTCACAGGCAGCATTCTCTCTTATGTCACTGGCAGCACGCTCCATGTATCTCACAGGCAGCACGCTCCCTTATCTCATAGGCAGCACGCTCCCTTATCTCATTGGCAGCATGCTCCCTTATCTCACAGGCAGCATGCTTCCTGTATCTCACAGGCAGCAAGCTCCATTATCTCACAGGCTGCACGCTCCCTTATCTCACAGGCAGCACGCTCCCTTATCTCACTGGCTGCACGCTCCCTTATCTCACAGGCAGCACGCTCCCTGTATCTCACAGGCAGCACGCTCCCTTATCTCACTGGCAGCAAGCTCCCTTATCTCACAGGCAGCACGCTCCCTGTATCTCACAGGCAGCACGCTCCCTTATCTCACAGGCAGCACGCTCCCTTATGGCACAGGCAGCACGCTCTCTTATGTCACAGGCAGCACGCTCCCTCATCTCACTGGCAGCACGCTCCCTGTATCTCACTGGCAGCACGCCTCCTGTATCTCACAGGCAGCACGCTCCCTTATCTCACAGGCAGCACGCTCCCTGTATCTCACTGGCAGCACGCTCCGTGTATCTCACAGGCAGCACGCTCCCTTAACTCACAGGCAGCCCACTCCCTTATCTCACTGGCAGCATGCTCCCTTATCTCACAGGCAGCACGCTCCCTTATCTCACAGGCAGCCCACTCCCTTATCTCACTGGCAGCACGCTCCCTTATCTCACAGGCAGCACGCTCCCTTATCTCACAGGCAGCACGCTCCCTGTATCTCACAGGCAGCACGCTCCCTTATCTCACAGGCAGCACGCTCCCTTATCTAACAGGCAGCATGCTCTCTTATGTCACTGGCAGCACGCTCCCTGTATCTCACTGGCAGCCCGCTCCCTGTATCTCACAGGCAGCACGCTCCCTTATCACACAGGCAGCACGCTCCCTTATCTCACTGGCAGCACGCTCCCTGTATCTCACTGGCAGCACGCTTCCTGTATCTCACAGGCATCACCCTCCCTTATCTCACAGTCAGCACGCTCCCTTATCTCACTGGCAGCACACTCCCTTATCTCACAGGCAGCACACTCCCTTAT
>NW_025178505.1:957-2193 GCF_004010195.1 Chiloscyllium plagiosum | reverse complement strand
CTCAGTGCACAGGAAGCAGTCCTATCTCGTCAGTAATGCTGCCGCGTAATTTGCCCATTGTTACCACTGGTTACTACAGTCAGCAACCATGCTTGAGGAGTGGGCTCCACACTCCTCATTCGTCTATACCGTTTCCCTAGGCTTTGCAGGGCATTGGCATTATCAAGCGAGATCCACCATGACTGGCAAGTCGATGGTCTACAAGTCTGTACATTCATAGAAAGGTTCACGACTGGGGAATGTCTCATCATTGACCACACCTGGACCATCCCAAGCCATAGAATCAGGAGACAGACCACCTTTCACAGACTAATTTCTGATAGTCTTGGAGGCGTAATTATCGGAGAAAACCTCACTCACCAACTGCTCATAGTCTCGTAAAGGGGTATTGATTTTCAGCATGTTCCCTTCTGGCTCTGCAGCTCCTTCCTCAATCTCACCTACCTCAGCTCTGGTGTCAGTCAGCATCTGCGGGACAGCTCTAGTGTAACGTTCCTCCACTTGAAAGGCTATGGGCAAGTCGGTGCTCAACACGGAGGGCCCCTCTCTCCTCGGCTTGTTCCACTTTCTCCGGGAAACGCGCATATACCTGGTCTCCGGGTCTAATAAGTCTGTCCTCTTTGTCAGATAGATTCATATATCACAGTTAGTTGTTGCATGTTCAACTTAACATCTAGCTACAATTCTTTCAAGCTAGGTCCTTCAAACAGAACCCTCTATTTAGCACTGGCATGGTCGACTGGTAAGTATTTATTGCAATGGCACGTTTTTCATGCAATTCGTCTACATGCGCGAGCGAATTAGTGCGAGCAGCAGTCCATTGAGCCATTGTACTTGCGCAAATTTAATTGAACTTAGATTTAAAAGTTCCGTTAATCCTTTACACCATGCCTTGTGACTGGGAATGATACACACATCTAAATCTCGGCTTGATCCTCAAATTCTGCAGCACCCATTTAACCACTCTTTGTATAAAGGCAGACCCATTGTCTGAGTTGATCTCTGACGCTGTGAGAAACTTGAGAATAACTTCATTCGTTAAAAATTTCACTACTGTGGCTGTCCATGAGTCTTCAGATGGAGTTGCCTCTACCCATCTATTGAACCTGTCGATTACCACAAACATATATCTTTTCCTCTCAACGTCTTTGTCATGTCCACATCGTCAGTCACCACATATTTAAATGGTCCTTCGAACACAGGTATGTGACCTATAGGGGTCGAGATTCCGTTTTT
>NW_025178505.1:0-819 GCF_004010195.1 Chiloscyllium plagiosum | reverse complement strand
CATCGTGGTCCATTCCAGCTCTCGCCAACCCAGTAGAAAACCACTTGTCATCACATTAGCAACCCGAAATTCCTGGATAAATTCATATGGTTTTGCCTGTTCATGTTGGTGACAGCAGAAGGAATGCATTGCAAAAGCATAGGGTTTAACTAAGATGAGTCAGCTTCTCGATCATTCTTCATTTTTGGGATTTATGCCGCTTTTGTCAGACAGGTGGCCACTTCTTTTAGCCCTCTTACAAAAGTCATTCGGATTCAGTTCAATCGCAGAATTATGCTGCCTTTACATCTGTATCATTGTTTGGACATATTGAGCAAATTGGGCCAGTTTCTCCTGACAGGGTTTGGTTTAGGAAGAGAACTGTAATTCCCGCCATCGCCCCTTGTTTCAAATGGCTCATGCCACTAACCCCAATGACAGCAGCTATGAAGGTGGATACCGATATTGGATTCTGCATCTTCAGAGCACGGGAAGGTTTATTATCGTGGGATGGGCTGGGAACAGTCTGGAGATATTAGGGGAAAATCCCCATTGCTTTCATCAAATAGTGTCTGTATGCCAGACATAGGCTCCTACCCGTATCATTGGAGTTATTCCAATGGCCAGTAAGGTGTCTTTTCATTTAGTATTGGCGTTATCCTTCCATTTTCTAATGACGAATGAATCAATGCTGCCATGCTTCAACTTAACCATGAGGTAATGACAGAGGTCACTGACAATGTGTTAAGGTATAAAACCAAACGATCCTGCCAATCAATTCTGAGTCTGAAATTCAGGGCTTATCCAATTGGTTTATAACTATTCATGAGTACAATCATT
>NW_025178504.1:0-2193 GCF_004010195.1 Chiloscyllium plagiosum | reverse complement strand
TTGTTGGCATCGAGAGTTTGGGGGTGGGGGGATAGGGAAGAATCTTTTTGTATATTTAAAACTGAGATAGATGAATTCTTGATCAATTAAGCAATCAAGTAGAAAGGGTAGGAAAATGGACGTGACTAATGTTTGAACTGACATGATCCTGCAAAATAGCAAAGCAGGTTTGAGTTACCAAATGGCCTACTCCTCGCGCGATCTCTTAGAGATTGTACTTTATTTGGAACAGGAATCGAACTTCATCGAACCGTCAACACCTCTTGCAGATGCAGCAGGTAAAGCATGTTACCTGGATGCATCACAGGTTGACACTCCAACTGCTCTGCCCAAGACTGGAAGAAATACAGAGAACTGTCGTCACTGCTGAGGTCAACGTTCAACCCAACCTTCAATCCATTGACTCGACCTGCACTTCTCGTTGCAGTAGAATGAAAGACAACATCATTAAAGACTCCTCATACAGCCGTTATAATATCTTCTTGACTCTTAGTGTCATAGAAAGCCATCGAGTCCGACAACATGGAGCCAAGTCCTTTGGCCCAAACTGGTCCATGATGATAAAAATGTCCATTCCCATGTAAATCTTTCCTAGTCATATATTAGTACAAATGCGTTTTAAATATTGTTTATCTACCTGCTCAACTACTTCAACTGGCATCTCATTCAATATGCAGACCCTCTGTGTAAAACACATGCCCTCAGGTTTCTTTTCACTCTATCACCTTTACTCGTAATATTATGGCCTCTCGTCCTCGATTCCCTCCCCTTGGGAAAAAGACTGAGTGCATTGAGTCTCTTTTTCAGACTCAAGGCAGAAAAGCTTAAACACACATACCAAAACGTTCAAGAACGTCTTCTTCCCCGCTGTTAAGGACTTCTGAACAGACAAATCAAATCTGAAATTTCATGTTGACGTTGATTTCTGTACACGTTTGCAGTCGAAACTTGGTATTGCTCTCTCTGTTTTATCACCCCTGTGACTTTGTGTGTTGTGGTCAGCCATACTGCACGCAACACAAAACTCTTCGTTGTACTTATGGACATGTGGCAAGAATAAATCAAAATAAATCAAACTGACTTCTGGCATTGCTCTAGGTGGTGGCGGGGGGGGGGGGGGGGGGGAGGGGCGTGGATGCAGAGCGAGCTGCTGGGAATTCGACAGATCAGGAATGGATCCGAATTGAAATAAACAGCTGTCAGCACCTTTCCAGTATCCCAGGAGTTGTCAGAGTGGGACACGCACATGCCCTCACTGTGGACTGCTGTCATTGATTTGTTCGGGGAGACAAGACAGCTAGTTTGCACACAAAAGTTTCCATTGTTACCAAAAAAGTAACGGCTGGTCTGTTGGAGGGATACCTTTTGGTGTCATTTCACTATTGGGGGTGGCGCTGGGAGAGAGTTTGGAGAAGCCTTTAGGCCAGATTCCATGAAATACTTGATACTGGGAAGTTTTAAGAACCGGTAGAGATACATCAATGTGAACGGAGTGAAGGCCAACGAGATAGAAAGTTACATTGCTTCCAACGTTGATTAACTGAATAACTTTCCATACGAAGGGAAATGCAAGCAGTCATGCCATTCCGCGTTGGAAGTATATAAGTAATTAGAAAGGAAAGTTTATTCAGAACCATCTGAAATAGAGTAGTGGTGTGTGGATAATCTCCCAGCCTCTTTTAAAGACCCAAACGCATCATTTCTTGCCCAATTGCAATGTGTTTAAATGCAGATTGGGCTTTTTTTTTCCCGCATGCTATTCTTGTTGTCAACAATCAGCAACAGTTCTTCAATCTGAAGAAAACATTGGCGTGATTAAATAAGCGGGTTTTTGTGTCCGCGGTTTGATGTGGAGATATGACTAATGAACTCAGCCCTCTTTGCTCAGAGGTCAGAAGATTTGAAAGGATTCTTTCTTAACACCACAACTGCCCTCGGTAACTTGCCTGTTATTGTTCGCTCTTTATGACTAATGCATTGGTTGAGAATTAATTGGAGATTAACTTCTTTATCTTCAGCGATACAACATCAGGTTAAACGCCGAGAAGCGGACACACTTGACAGAAATACTTCTATTTAAGGAATGCGGGGTGATTATCTCTCATTGCTATCGACGTCAGTCAGTCTGTTAAATATTTGCCTTTAACACGGATCGTACCAGCAACAAGGCTCCATTCAGTCTCCGAGGTTTCG
>NW_025178503.1:0-2193 GCF_004010195.1 Chiloscyllium plagiosum | reverse complement strand
GATAAAATTGTAGGTTGAGTCAGCAATTAGGAAAGTGTTGTTTCTGGTGCACAGTGTGATCGAAATCTTATATTCAGCAAAAGAACCGAGTTAACTCTTACAAACAATATTTGTTTATTGATCACAATTAATATAGATAAACGTTACAAATTATCTTATGCTTTAACTTAACTTTGGATGGTCACAAACCACCCCACTAGAAGTTGACCGGCTCGACTTGGTGATATCTTCTTGTTCTTCTGATGATCTTGGAGGTGTCTTCTCTTTCCGTGGTTATTCTCCAGTTACTGCGCTGTGTGGGATTTTGTGGTGATTCTTATCCTTCCAAGTCTTCACGCCCTTTTGGGAAGGTAAGGTGGATCTGTCAATGGAATGATCAGGTTCATTTACCCTGATCAACCAGACTCAATCATGGGTTGGCTCAAGGGCAACATTCCATTGTCCCATTCAGGTCCAACTTCAGGTGAGTATTACAGGATCTGGAGTTTCAGGTTTGTTTGCAAACCGTCTGTGGGTATCTGCAGCCTGTCTGGATTCTGCAACATGTGGATTAGCACAGAGACTTTAGTCAAAGCTGGGGTCCATTTCACAGCATGCTTTAATAATTGTTCATTTTTGTAACTCCATGGTAATTTTATTATTGCCCTTCGTAAGATTATTCTTTCAGGTGGCTCGTCCGGTCAGAAAGGCCTTCAGCCTGAGAGTGGTGAATCTATAATAAATATGGCAGTTTCCTTATCTAAAGGACATTAGTGAACCAGGTGGGTTTTTCTTGGCAATCGATTCATAACCACTATCAGTCTCTTAATTCCAGATTTGAATTCAAGCTCCCCTACTTGCTGTGGCAGGATTTGGACACAGGTCTCCAGAACATTATCTGGGCTAATCACATAAGAATTCAGTTATAACACCACGAGGCCACTGACTTGCCCAATCCTCCATAGTGTGACTAACATGTGCATAATGATATGCACTAGGATTTGCCTTCATGTTATCCTTGACTTTCTTATCAAGGTATGGATGATTTTTTTTCCGTTATGCAACTCCTGTTCGGTCTTCAGTATCTCCCTAGTTATTTGCCAAATTTCTTCAACTGCCTGTCTTTGACTATTCTTTTCTCCCACCCCCACCCAGTCCACCCAGTCCACCCAAGCCAAATCCTTCCTTAGGCCAGTATAATTACCATTGCCTAACACTAAAATTCTCATGTATGACTCAGTCATCAATCTTTCAATATGAATGTGAAACTCCAGCATGTTGTGTTTACTCCTTCCAAGGCAAAGCTCATCCACCAATCCTTCCTTGTTACATTATATCAAATTTAATCAGCCCATTCTCTGGTTGGTTCCATGCCATCCTGCTCTCAGAAATAATCTCTCTACACTCTATGATTTTTTATTCGAGGATATCACTGTCAAGTTGATTAATTGAGTCAATTTGCATGTTCAAAACACCCATAGTTAAAATTGTGCCCCTGTTACAAGCCCTCACTATATTCTACCTCAGAAGTACTTTGGGGGGACAATGGCTGAAAATTCCTCTTCCCAAGATGTTTCTTCTCTTGCTTTTAATTTGCACTGAGACGGATTTCAAATATGTTTTGGCACAAAACAGTTTGAAAAGGTCTGAGTTCCCACTCGCACGAACAAATGTTCATTTTCTTTACACGAAACACATTTCACGGTAAATATTGAAGAGTTAAGAGGGCTAAAAGTGGTCATGAGATATCTTTAGCAAGCAGGGTTGAGGAAAATCCCAAAGACTACGTTTCATATATAAACAACAAGAGGCTAACTCGAGAACTGTTTGGCCCACACTGGACAAAGGAAGAAAGTTATGGAGTCAGAGAAAATGGGTGAGATTCTCAGCGAGTACTTTGCATCTGTATTCACCAAGGAGAGGGACATGATGGATGTTGAGGTTAGGGATAGATCTTTGCGTACTCTGGGTCAAGTCGACATAAAGAGGGAGGAAAGTTTTGGATATTCTAAAAGGTAGAAATGTAGACAAGCTCGCAGGTCTGGATGAGATCTACCACAGGTTACTGAGGGATGTGAGTGAGGAAATAACTGGGGCTTCAAAAAATATCTTTGCAGGACCCTTGTACATGGGTGAGGTCCCAGAGGACTGGAGCATTGCTAATGCTGTCTCCTTGTTTATGAAGGATAGCGGGAATTATCCAGGTATTTATAG
>NW_025178502.1:0-2193 GCF_004010195.1 Chiloscyllium plagiosum | reverse complement strand
ACTCCCCAATTCCCCCTCACCCTTTAGCTCACACTCACCCTAATCAATCTCATTTCACAGAGATGTTTTCCTCTGCAAGTCCCTCATTAGTTCCACAATCCCACTAATCCACCATCCACATCCAGCACTTTCCCTTGCTGCCATAGGAGGTGTAAAACCTGTGCACACACCTCCCCCTCATCTCCATTCAAGGTCTCAAAGGATCCTTCCACATCCAGCAGAGATTTTCCTGGACATCCAAACACCTCATGTACTGTGTCCATTGCTCCCAATGTGGTCTCCTCTCCATGGGGGAGACAGGGCGCCAACGTTTCAGAGAACATCTCCGGAACTCTCAACCCCACCGCCCCGTGGCCGAACACTGTAACTCCCCCTCCCGCTCCTCCATGGCCAAATCCTAGCCACCCGACACCCGAAGGAAATATGCCTCGCCTTCTGCCTTGGGACCCTCCAACCACAAGGAATCAATGTCCATTTCACCAGTCGTGTCGTCCCGTCCCATCCCATCCCGGATTCAACCCAGCACTGCCCTCTTGACCTGTCCCACCTGTCCGTCTTCCTTCCTACATATCCGCTCCACCCTCCCCCTCTGACCAATCACCTTCACCCCCACCTGCAATCACCTATTGTCTTCCTCGCTACCTCACCCCCAGCCCCACCCCCCATTTATCTCAGCCAGCTGTTGTTAACACTGAGGTTCCACTCATACAAATGCTTTCTTTTCACATTTAGACAGCCTATCCTCATCATCTCTACAAATAATGATTGTTGACATAGTTTTCCTGCCTTTACTCTCATTATGATACCCCCAGGTGTTGAATCGCGGCACAGCACACATTTGAAGAATAGGCTGTGTGGGTGAGATTGCAGAGAGATGTGTGAGTTAAGTCTCCAAAAGGTGACTTCGTCCATGTTCACGAAGAGGGAAGTTAAATAAACTGTAACTGGGGATCTAAGATGGCGGCGATCTGAGAAGATCACACTGCAGAGCTTCGCATCGCAGCAGGAGCAGAACGATCATTTAACCCACCCAACCCAGGTCATCAGGATTTCTTGGGGTGTTGGAAAGATTGTGGAGCCCCAAGAAACATTTAAAAATTGACTGACCTGTATTTTCAGCTGTCCAGAAATGCCTAAAAAGGGAGGAGGAGCATCTGAGGCTGGGCCTGCAGCTCAGCCTGCAGCAGCCTCAGAGCCAATTACTCTCCAGGACTTGGTGAACCAGCTCTCAAAACCTCGCGAGATGTTGGGGAAACAGATTGAAGAGAAGCTGGCTCCAGTCTCTCTCATGCTGCAGAAGCATGAGCAGCAGCTGGGAGACCTGGAGAAGAGGACGGATGAGGTGGAGCACAGGGTCACAGTGGTGGAAGCTGATGCCAGTTCATTCAAGGAAGAGATCCAAGCCCTGAAGACGCAGGTTCGTAATTTGCGTGACCAAGTGGATGATCTTGAAAACAGGGGCAGGAGAAAAAACATTCGGATCATCGGTCTGTCTGAGGGTAAGGAAGGTGAGCGGCCTGCAAAATTTGTTGAAGATTGGCTTCCGAAATTCCTTGACTTGGAGAATGGCATGAGAGGATTGAAGATAGCGAGGTCTCACCGGGTCGCAGCACGGAGGTCGGGTCTGGGTCAACGCCCTCGTCCTTTCTTGGTGTGGTTCCATCATTACCGGGATAAGGAGAGAGTCATGGAGGCTTCCAGACTCCAGGGGAAGGGTCCAAAGGCCCTAATTTACAAGGGGTCTAAGATCATGTTTTTTCAGGACTTTTCAGCGGCAGTGATCCAGAAACGAAAATCATATGGTGGTGTCAAGAGAAGATTGAAGGAGCTTGGGATTCAGTACTCCCTGAGATATCCGGCAGTGCTTCGGATCACCTTAGATGGATCCATGCGTCTCTTTGACACATCGGAGAAGGCAAGAGACTTTGTGGACAAACTAACCTAATTTAAACAATTGTAGTATGTATAAATATTGTTGCTTGGATATGCGTTTATCAGTCTGTAAAAGAAATGGAGGAAATCCGGTTGGAGCTTTGTTTTTCCCCTTTTTTTTCCTCTATTGATAATAATTTGGTTCAAACTATGTCTGGCGGTGGTTAAGATGTACATTTTAAATTTCTAAGTTAGGACAAACCAAAGGGTGGTTGGGGTATTTATTCCCCCTTTTTTTTAGAAAAGAATGTTTTTTTATTC
>NW_025178501.1:0-2193 GCF_004010195.1 Chiloscyllium plagiosum | reverse complement strand
ACCACAATTTAAAGCCCATTGCTCTTTCACACTGGGCTTCCAAACATTCTTTTCCACCTCTGCCAAGATACTAAAGCGCTCACTTTCCAATCCTTTACAGGTCTGAAGAAGAATTACACTGGACTTGAAACATTAACTTTGTTTCTCTATCTCCGCAGATGTTGCCAGACCCACTGAATTCCTTCAAAAATGAAAAGTTACAGAATACATTTTCAATATAGCTCACTGGGTGCTTTGAGAAACAGTCACAGAACCCGAAAGATTAACTTTGCTTTCACTCCACAGATGCTGTCAGACTTATCAGTGCCTTCAGAAATTTCTGGTTTTGAATACGTTTCAAACATGTGTGTCAAAGCTGCTCACACGCCCTGTCCAACATGGAGCGCCATTAACCGGGAAGTGAATGATAACGCAAGGTATACAAATTCATTTGTTTTGAAACTACATAAGGCTGTCATCACCGACACTACAGAGCTCTTAATCATGGTCATGGAGAGAAACAGCGGGAAACACATTCGTTTTAAACAGAAGATTGCATTACCGGAGGGGAAAATATTCAGGTGAAAATGTTAAATGCTTTTGTGGAATGCACCAAATTGCAAGTATGGCATCATGAAGATACCCAAACAGGATGAGAATTGTAAAACATGGAAGCGTTCCCACATCAGAAACCGGGATAGGGCACTGTGTACAGGGGAGAAGGGTGACCGGGTCCCCATGCGAATTGAGGACAGGCAGCAGAATTGTACGCAGATATTGCAGCTCAAACTGGGCATTCATGTGATGCTACAAGTCATAGCAGCTGTAGTAGCAGCAGCAGCAGCGGGAGCAGCAGAATTATATTCAACAACAATATAATCTCTCAGTCTACCATTACCATGACTCCGATCTCCGCTTCAGTAATGAGTGTGGGTGAACCTGCCACGGTCAGAACCGTGTGTACCTAAACCCATTCAAGCTACCGCACTTACTGCTTACATTAACAAACAGCAGAACTAACATCTGATAGAGAGGGCGTCATGACCCCAAGACTGTGACCACTTCTTTTAAAAACAGATATGAGTTACTGCTGGCCTGTCTACTCTTACTCGTATCTGTTAGAAAAATCCTTGTTCCTTTTGTTAGAGACGGTTCAAGAACGTCCCTCCTATTACCATTTTGTTTACATCATTGAAATACTTACTGTGCCTTCCCCTGTAAGGAAAGATGTAAAACATGGGTGTAAATTATCTGTCTGCTCCCTGTAGCCAATTCTTCCGTCACAGCCTCCAATTATCCTCAGAATACTTTCCTGACTTAATTTCACCCAAGATCACACACTCATCTTGAAATTTTTTTATATGCTCGGAAAAGCTCGTGCTGCTTTTTATTTGTATTTGTTGCCAATTTACTACATCATGTCTTTTTTCCCCTTTTCCTCGCTTTCTAGATTGATACAGTCATATTGCGCACAAACAGACCCTTTGGTCCAACTTGTCCATGCTGACCAGGTTTTCCAAACTAAACTAGTCCCATCTGATTGCATTTTGTCCATATGCCTCTTAACTGTTTCCATTCATATGTTTGTCCTAAAGAGTTTTAAATGTTGTCGCTGGACTTGCATCTCCCACTCTTCCTCTAACAGCTCATTCCATAAACACACATCACCCACTGTGTGAAAACATTGATCCTTCGTCCATTTCGAATCTTCCCTCTTTCACCTTAAACCTATGCTTTCTATGGTTCAACTCCCCCATCCCATGGGAAAGACCTTGGCTGGTCACTCTATTCATACCTCTGATGATTTTATAAACTTCTACAATGTCATCCCTCAACCTCCTACACGCTATCTGACACTAACTTCACGAACAAGCACTTAAAGATAAGCACTGCAAATTTGAAACAGTATTCAAATGACAGGTAAATAACACACAGCCCAAGCTTCATACTGTGATTTCTTTCTCCATGTTATAATACTAAGGCAGCAGGAAACTCTTACGATCACCAATAAGATGTCAAATACCTGAATTGCTTTGTCCAAATCGTGTGATGATCTCTACAGTGAAAGCGCATCTCTGGCCTGAACCATATAAGAAGGAGAATTCTTGAACCATACGGTCAGCGTCGACCTTTAGCAGAGGGAGATGAAGGCTGAGTATACTTTTTGAAATTTGGATCACAGTGTGAATTCAGTGCAAAGAGGGAGAGGTGTTT
>NW_025178500.1:0-2193 GCF_004010195.1 Chiloscyllium plagiosum | reverse complement strand
AGTTTGTCGTCGACTGTCAATCAAATATTGAATGCAGATGGTGAGCACTCCCTGGCCCTGTGTGATCGAAACTTATTAATACGTCAGGGGCGGGCAATCAACAAACAAATAACTATAGTCTCTACAATTGCATGGCAATTGTTATGGGGAATATTGGGTGAACCAGCTCGGTCACATTCGACTTGAGGAAGAGTTAGTTCAGTGTTTCCGTGATAGTTGGCTTGTACAGTATGAAATGGAATCAATAAGGGAACAATCTGTCCGAGATCTGGTCCTACGTAATGAGGCAGATTACTTATTGATCTGTTTGTTTGAAATCCTCTTGGGAGGAGTGATCATACATTTTTTTTTCCATTTAGAGTACAAGTGGAGTGTGTGAAGACAAAATCAAATGCCAAGGCCCTGTGCTTAAAAACGGGAGACTACAATAGAATGAACGAGGACTTGACTCAAATAGACTGAAAGCAAATATTTTAATGTGAATATGTTGACGAGCTGCGCAGGACATTCAGAGCATGTTTTTCAAGATGCTCAGCAAAAAAACAAACATATTCTAGCGAAAAGAAACGGCTGTAAGAAGAGCGGGTAATATGCAATGATTATCCGAGGAAGCAAGGGAGGCTAACAATTGAAAGAGAAGCGATAAAAAGTTTCCAAAAACATGGATGGATCGAGAAGATTGGGAACACTTCAAAGATCAACAGAGAGCCGCCAAAAGCTCTACAAAGAATAGTAAGGTAGACCATGAGATAAACTACCACAGAAGAAAATGCAGTTCCAGTTCAGACAGCAAAATGTTCTATAATTATTTACAACACAAAAGAGTGGCGAAAGTAAATGTTACTTATTTAGATGATGATGAGGAACATTTAGTTAAGGAACACGATAAAACAGCTGAGGCATTTAGTTATGGAACATGATTAAACGACTGAGGCTATGAACAGGTATTTTTGATCGGTCTTCACAGTGGAGGACTCTCAAAACATGCCAGTGATCGATAAAGAGATGAATGTAGGTAAGGAGAGCGCTGCTTGGAAAGCTGCTGCTTCCAAACGAAATTGCTGAAATATAACCCGGTTTTGTGTGAATTTTAACTTTGTCCACACCAGACGAACACCAGCACCCTCACAATTTGACAGGAGTAACAGTCGAAACGATTATTACTTGAATGGTAAATTGTTGCAGCACTCTGCGGTGCAGAGGGACCTGGGTGCACTTGTGCGTGAGTCAGAGAACGTTGGTCCGAAGGTGAAACAACTAATTAGGAAGGCAATTAAATGTTGTCCTTCCTTGGTTGAATGGATTGATTTTAAGAGCAAAGTGTTTTATTTTGCAACTGTGCAAGGTGCTGCCAAAGCCTGGATTACCGTGTGTTGTTTTGGTCTCTTTACCTCAGGAAGGATGTATTGACACAGGAGCGGTGCACAGGACGTTCACACGTTCGATTTCGAAGTTGAGCGGATTTGATTATAATGAGATGCAAAGAGTATTTTGGGACTTTATTCATTGAAATTCAAACCAATCGGGGAGATCTCGGAAAAAAAATGAAACTATGAAGGGAGAAGAGATGATAGACGTGGAATGGATATTTCCATTGGCAGGTGAAGCTAGAAGAAGAGGGCATAGGCAAAAGATTAGAAGGAGCAGCATTCGGACGAAGTTGAGAAGGAACCTTTATACCAAAAACGCTTTTAATCTGTGGCATTCCTACTGCAGTGAAGCAGTTCACATTACTTCAGTAAACGTTTTAAAGCTGAGGTTGACATACTCTTGATAAGAAAAATTAATGAAAGAGTAAGATGTGCGCGCTGATAGATTGTTCTGATTCCAGGAATAGATAAGCAATGACCTTATTGAATGGTGGAGCAGGCTTGAAGTGCCAGAGGACCGACCTCTGCTTGTAGTTGTTATGTTCTTTTCTTCTGCCATGCAGAACTTTGCCAAAGGCCTTGTTTCAGTCCATATAGACAAGGTGTACTGTTTTACCTTGGTATACACTTGTCGACCTCCTCAAAAAACAGTCAGGTTTGTCAGAAACCACTTTACACGCAAAAACCCTTGCTTACTGTTGCTCATTATTCCTTGCATTTCCAAATGCATGATGATCTATTTTCTCAGAATCTACTCCAACAACTGATGCACCGCATTCATCAGTCTCAGTGGTCTTTAGTGCCTGTCGATGATATAAATATA
>NW_025178499.1:0-2193 GCF_004010195.1 Chiloscyllium plagiosum | reverse complement strand
CAAAAAATTACTTTCGAATGTAACCAATTAATTCTAATCATGCCCAGGATACCAGAAGCAACTGGAAGCTGAACTGTATTGTTTAACACCAGGAAACCAATCAAACTATGAGAATTTAATGTGTCATGGGGGTATATAAATCTGGTATTTTGAAAATTAGAGAGAAAGCTGACTGGTCATCTAACATCTTGGTCTCAAATTAGAAAAAAATGTTCTATCCAATATGCGATTTTCATGTAAAACCTACTTACAGTAAAAAAAAACTCAGAAAGAAGGTGACCCAGGGAGCTCAGCAGCTGGAAGACTGAAGATAGCCGGGAAGAGAGAGACTGTGTGGTGCTGAGATTATGTTAATGCAACGTTTAATAAGTGGGTTAATGGACCAGCATATTTCCAGAGTTGTAGTCACCAGTTAAGAAAAGGGGTATTGTACTTGTGAATAGTTGTTGTTTAGTGTTTACTATTCGGGTTCATAAAATGTATTGTTATTTTTCTTTGAATGGTGGAATTTGGGAGTTCTCTGTTACTCATGTTTTAACAGATTATGAGGCGAGGTGAGCTTTCTTTGGTGTTTGGTTTTTATTAACAAAGGGGTTCGACATCGATGGGTGCTTGTCGTTCAGTATTTGGATAAATGTGAACAGATTAGGGGTATAAAAGGTCCCAGCAGATTCCAACACTTGGCAAGTATTGTCTGAGACCTTTAAATAAAGCTTAGATCGGAAAATCTGTTTCGTTTTGGTTACTTATGGATGATTAAATGAAAAGTGAGAGAAATGGGATTTAATATTACTAAGGAGGTTCTGGGTTTTGAAAATGATTCTCAGTTTGCCAAGAAAGTTTAGAAATACAGAGGAATGGCGTACAGTTAGAATGATCAAATAGGTTAGAATTTGGTTTAACCAGAGGCAGAAGGGAAGCTGAAATTGGAATGGAGTTGATCAAGCACTTCAGTGTACTTGAAAAACTGACAGTGAGTGCAGTCGAGTTAGAAAAAAATATATTGCAAATGCAGTAATGGAGTTAGAAAACGTGAGACTAAAAGAAAGGGAGAAGAGAAAAAGAGGTAGAAGAGAAAGAGAAAGAGAGATGAGGAAAGAGAGAGAGAGAATTTGAACTTGAAAAGTTGTGCAGTCAAGTCAAGTTAACAGGATAGAGATTAAACTAGAATGGAGGGATATATCTGTAAATGTATATCTATATATATAGTATGGTAAAACATTGCCATATTTTGAAAAAAAAATGTGGCTGCCTTTATTAATTCATTTGAAAAATTGGATAGACAAATGGAGGGGTCAGAGAACACGTGGGTAAAGCAAGGTCAGATAAAGCTGGTAGGCAGAGCGAGTGAGGTATGTGCAGCGCTGTCAGATGAGGGGTCAAGAGATTATGTAGATGTCAAACTTGTTATTTTAAGTGCCTATGAATTCGTACCAGAAGTATATAGAGTGTGGTTCAGAAAGATAATGATGGAACCAGGTCAGAATTATGTTGAGTTTCAATGAGTCAAGCATAATAATTTTGATAGATGGGCATGGGCCCAAAAAATAGACAAGACATATAAGGCTCTGAGACAGATCAATCTGCTGAAGGAATTTAAACACTCACCTCCAGAGATGATCAGAGTTCCTGCGAATGAACAGGAAGTTCAAGAAGTGAGAAGAGTGGCAGAGATGGCAGGTCAATGTACATTGGTGCATGAACTGCAATTTAGTTTCTGGTAGGATCTCCCTCCTGTGAGGGATAGAATTTGGGAGAAGGGGAGATCCGACTCCATAAAACAAAGTTTGAGAGCACACTGGGAATAGCTAACTTTAGGCTAATAAAGAAGCCCAAGAGGGTTGAATGGAGGTGAAAGGCCTCAGGTGTTTTCACAATGCCGGAGTGGAACACATAGAATTACAGTGCCGGTGGTTTAAGAATCGCACTGAGAAAATATGTCTTCACCGACATAAGTAGGGCACACAACGCCACAATGCTAGTCGTTGAAAAAAGGCCCTGTGGGAAAAGATGTGGTAAAAGTGACTAAGCCCGTGGCATTGGTGGAATTAGTAAAGGAAATCCCAAGAAAAGTTGAGGAGATGCAGGAGAGTGCACAGCTTAGGCAGGGGTTGGGTATGGAGTTAGTAACTGATCTCCATAAAGAATTCATCTCTGTGAGTATAGTTTACTCTGAAAGAACAGGGGAGAAGG
>NW_025178498.1:1333-2193 GCF_004010195.1 Chiloscyllium plagiosum | reverse complement strand
ATCTTCATTGGTATGTCTTCCTAAAATATCACATTATGTCTTCATCTGTATGTCTTCCTAAATTTTCGCAGTATGCCTTTCTCGCTATGTCCTCATCAGTACATCTTCATCAGTATGTCTTCATTGGCATGTCTTCCTAAATTATCACAGCATGTCTTCATCAGTATGTCTTCATTGGTGTGTCTTCATTGATATGTCTTCCTAAATTATCACAACATGACTTCATCAGTAGGTCTTCATCTGTATGTCTTCATTGGTGTGTCTTCATAAATTAACATAGAATGTCTTCATCGGTATGTCTTCTTAAAATATCACTGTATGCCTTCATCGGTACGTCTTCAACAGTACGTCTTCATCGGTATGTCTTCATTGGTGTGTTTTCCTAAATTATCATAGTATGTCTTCATCAGTATGTCGTCATCAGTACGTCTTTATTGGTGTGTCTTCATAAATTTTTTCATATAACTTCATCGGTATGTCTTCCTAAATTATCACAGTATGTCTTCATCAGCATGTTTTCCGAAACTATCACAGTATGTCTTCATCAGTATGTCTTCATTAGTATGTCTTCATTGGCATTTCTTCCTAAATTATTACAGTATGTCTTCATCAGTAATTCTTCCTAAATTATCACAGTATGTCTTTATCAGTATGACTTTATCATAATGTCTTCCTATGAAATGCACATAAACTCCAACCTGCACAAGCCCACCTCACCCAGCTAGAACTCAACGAATGTGAGTTCCCTGACTGGGGTTGTTAACATGGTTCCCAACAGGGAGCGCTGGCTGACAGATTAAAACAGGAGGGTCAGACATCCTGCTCACTCTGAGAGCTGGTCTGAGGGAGCTGGATCAGTG
>NW_025178498.1:0-1252 GCF_004010195.1 Chiloscyllium plagiosum | reverse complement strand
GGTGAACATTAGCTGAATATCTGTTCTAGTGAGTTCCCTGAATGGGCTGTTAATCTGGACCAATCCGGGAAGCCTGACTGACATTGAAATGTTGAGTGTTGGAGTTACTGACCCTCTGTATGAGGCAGTCCTACAGTGATGGAGTGTTCCTGTGGAAATACAGGCTGACTTGGTGACAGGTTCCCAGCCTCCATCTCATTATTGCACAGCTCTGGCTTTCTTTCTGTCGTCATTTCCAAGCCTCACATTCCTTACATTAGACTTTGCGTGATGCCTTCCTTCTTGTTGAATTTAAATGTTCTGGGCAAGATTACAAACAAAGGACTTTGTGTTTCATGGTGCCCACTGGCCCATGGTCCAAAGTCACTTTTCTCCTGCACTCTTCTGCTGGTCAGATGAGAGCAGCCTTCTTGAGGCGTCCCACAGCAGGGGTGCTGGGAGTGTTTTTAATGTAGTCATTCATGGGATGATGACATAACTGGTAGGCCAGCATTTATCACCAATCCCTAATTACCCAGAATGCAGTTCAGAGTCAGCAACATTGCCATGGACCTGTACTTAGTCACATGTACTGCTGACCAGGTAAGATGTCAGTTCCATTCTGTGAAGGACATTCATGAACCAGGTGGGTTTTCCAACAGTTGACAATGTATTCTTGATCATCATTAGATTCCCAATCCCAGATAGTTATTGAATTCAAATTCCACCATATGCTATTGTCGGATTTGAAGCTAGGTCCCCAGAACATTAGCAGGGCCTCTGGATTGATATTCCTGATGAAGAGTTTATGCTCGAAACATCGACTGTCCAGCTCCTCTTCACCCAGAGGATGGTGTGTACATGGGACGAGCTGCCACAGGCTGTGCTTTTACAGCTCCATACTTTTTGACTCTTTGGATTAATAATCTCGCGGTAATACCACTCGGCCATAACCTCAGGGTTAAATAGTTAAATCCAAACTGCAAAGAGTTAATTCTACTTCATCATACGGGATGAATTGTGATTGTCTTGCTGCACTCGGTGGCAATTTTCATTCAGGGCTCCCAATGAGATGGGGTTCAATATCACAGAAGGTGATGTTATAAACTGAGGGTATAAGATAGAAGAAGGCATCAAAAGGGCAGAATGAATTGGGTACCTGCTCGGTTTGCTGATGAAGAGGTCCTATAAAATCCCCATTCTGTTCCAGGTTTCTGGATGTACCTTAGCCACTGGGCATAGGCCTCCACTCTGAAAAACCACCCTCTCCCAG
>NW_025178497.1:0-2193 GCF_004010195.1 Chiloscyllium plagiosum | reverse complement strand
AAGTCAGACGTGGAGAAAATAGTACTGCGGTGTTCGGGCGCTCTTTCAGGTAGTACTTTGTTTTATTTACAGAAAGGACGTGCTTTAGCGAATGTGGATGGACTCTGGAGGATGTAGAATCAAGAGCCAGGAGAAGATATCTCATTGGAGGCATGGGAAGATGTACGGGAAAGTGTAAAGAACATTTCAGAATGTCACACAGCGCAGGCGATACGATTGAAAACTTCACACAGGGCTCATATGGCACCAGAGAGGCGAGCTGGGTCCAAACGAAGATCATCACCAGGGTTACTGAAATTTAAAATGAGTATAGTCACTGTTACACACTGCTACTGGTCATGCTGTAAGATCCAGAGATACTGGAGTACTATCGTACGGGAGTTGAAGGACATCCTGGAAATTGAAATTAAAGTGGATCCAGTATTTCTTCTTCTGGGGTTGCCAAATCTGCCCTCTCTGAAGGAACACGTGAAGAGGTTGTGTAACATTCTGACCCAATGTGCGAGGAAGAACATTTTAATGAATTGGACGTTGGAAAAACCATCAGGTTTTATGGGGAGGCTTAAGCTTGTGACGGAGCATCTCTCCCAAGAATATCTCACAAATATGGTGTACACAAAACGGAGCAGTTTTACAAGACATAGTGGCCCTTTTAAATTACGTTGACGCAGAATTATCAGCCACATTAATTAGGGCCGTGGAATACCGATGGGAATCAGTCTGGGCATCCGTACGGCCCGAGGAGGGGGACACTGGGGAAATGAAAACAGGTACAATGACTGGTGCTCCCAGGGATGGGAACCTCAGTGGAGGTGTTATGAGTGAAATAGGAAAAAATGTAGTGAGATATAATTTAATTTAAGTTAATTTGAATTCAGTTTAATTTAATGTCCTTTTAATTTGTTTGTACATTAGTTCAAGTTAAGTAGATACGTTTGTTCTAGAGTAGTAGTTCATTATTAATAGTATCATGGTATAACATTGTTGTACTGTCTCTATCTTTCTGTATTTCGATATTACTGTTTTTGTATACAGTTGTTTTGTAAATGATTTAAAAAGGTTTGCAATAAACATATTCATGTAAGAAAAAATCCATCAATTCTTCACACTGTTTTCACATTTAAATTCTAAAACGTATGTTGCGATATTATTCTTCCTTATGAAATGTACTAGTTCGCACATATCTGGATGGAAGTTTCATTTTCCAGCCTTTCTCAGTTTATTAAAACTATCCTTTGAGCTCTTCCGTTTATGAGATACACCAAACATATTTGGTAACTGACACATTTTGCTTGGTTGTACATGCAAGTGGTAGACAATAATGATATCAGACAGGCTCTTTTGAAGTATTTAATCTGTTTTCCTGCCAAATATATGAATCAAACGAAAAGACATGGGCCGAGGAGTGGCCAATTTAGATAAGTATGAGTTGCTGCATTTTGGAAATGCAAATCCGAGCAGGACTGATACAATAAATCGTGAGGTCCTGGGGACTGTTGCAGAACAAAGAGACCTTGGAGTGTAGATTCATAGAACCTTCAGAGGGTAGTGACGAAGACATTTGGTATGCTTTCCTTTGTGGTCAGAGTATTGAGTGTAGGAGTTGGAGATTATATACGGGCTGTACAGGATATTGATTAGGACACTTTTGGAATATTGTTTGCGATTCTGGTCTCCCTCCCATCGAATCGATGTTGTGAAAGGGATCTAAGAGGCAATATATTCATGCAGAGAGTGGTGCGTGCATGGAATGAGCTGCCAGTGAATGTGCTGGAGGCTAGTCCAAATAGATCATTGAAATGGCATGTCGGTGGGTATATGAATGGGAATGGTTTACAATGATATGGGCTACGTGCTTGCAAATGGGACTAGATAAAGTTACGATATCTGGTCAGCATTGATGAGTTGGACCAAAGAATCTGTTTCTGTGCTGTACGTTTCTCTGACTGCATGAGGGTAGCAAGAATAATCCAGGTAATTATCGATCGGCGAGGCTGACATCAGTGGTAGGGAAGGTGCTCGAGAAGATAATGAAGGATAGAATCTATTTACTTTTGAAAGAAAACTTGCTTATCAGTGAAAGGCAGCATGGTGTTGTGCAGGGAAGGTTATGTCTCACCAACTTAATAGAGTTCTTCGAGGAAATGACAAAGTTGATTAATGAGGGAAGGGTGGAGATGCCATGTACGTGGA
>NW_025178496.1:0-2192 GCF_004010195.1 Chiloscyllium plagiosum | reverse complement strand
AATTTTTCCGGCAATTTCTGTTTTTTTTTCTGAATTCCCAGCACTTGCAGATGTTTAGTTTTCCAACACTCATCTTGTCTGTTGCAGAGGAGTTTATTGATGAAATTAGAGTGTTTTGAAAATTGTACGTTAGGTCACACATCAGCTATGATCATCATGAATGACAGAGCAAAGTTGAGGGGCTGAATGGCATCCTCCTGTTCTAATGAATGTTATCCATCGTCAGCTTGTGGTAACATTTGCCCTCACTGCTCACTTCACCTCCATGTCGAACACATTGTTACTGACTGAACAAACCTCCTGTGTTTGAAATAAACTTGCTAATTTTCAGTGGCTCCCTCTCCTGCCACCCGGGTTCAACTCTCATCATGGAATGCTGTCTTGTATTACTGCGGGAATGCCCACAAGGACTAATCCTGGAGTCTGTATCCCCTGGGATCCACAATCACCGTTTATTTCCTTCTTCCTCTCTCATTCTGGCTATTGAACTATCGGTTTCAATCCATTCTCCTGTCATGCTCTTCAACATGTCCATTGTGGGTGGACGAGATGCAGCTGGGATTTAATGAAGGAAAGTGGGGATTAGGCAGAAGTACGAGGAGAGGGGATTTAATGAAGGGAAGTGGGGATTAGGCGGAAGTACGAGGAGAGCTGACAGCAAAGATAGTTGTCATTGTACCGGCAGAGTTTCTCCGTGATCAGTGAGTGGTGAGGCACCTGAGTTTGTGGGCGGAGACAGATTCAATCAGGGATTTGGTAAGACACTCAGACATTGACCTGTCCATCTGATAGTTAACTCAGACTGACTGAAAGAAAGATGCACATTTAGACAGCACCTTTGAAAATCTGGGGCAATGAAACATGCTTCCAACCCAATTACTTCAACCACAAATCTCTGAAAACACAGACACAAAGCTTTCTACTTGTAACAGGTTGTCTCTGAGCCTCCTCTTTTCTTGAGAAAAGCGTTTTCAGCTGTCCAGCCTTTCCTGGTGATTATAACCGCTATGTTCCTGTAAGATTTGTGACTGAACCTTCATTTCCTGTTCCTTGTGAGTGATGAAAGTAGCAGAAACATTTCCTGACCTGTGAGGGGTTTTGGTTGGAGTATTTATATTTACAAATCCATTCCCACCCTCACATTCAGTGTGAAATTGATGTAAAACTGAAGGAAATGAGTGAGTGAGCACCCACAGAATCATATGTATGAGTTGAATGAACCTGGCATGAGGAAAACATGACAACAATCACAACTAGTTCGAATCACAGAATCCAGTGGGTGCAGAAAGAGTCTATTCGGCCCATCGAGTCTGCAATGACCTACTCACCCACCCTACCCCCATAATCCCACATTAACCATGGCTCGCCCAACTCACCTAAATTGCACACTGCAGGCCATGTTAGCAGAGCCAATCCAGTAACGCTACACATCTGTGGGAGGGTCACAAATTACACCCAAATGCTGGGAATTGTGGATGAAGGCTCACATCGCGCCATTGATCCAGGGGGGCGCAGTGAAAGTTACAGAGGTCTGGGAACCATCAGAAATGTAACAGGTTGTGAGCAAGGTGGGGGTGAGACAAGGACAAAAAGACAGTCTGTCACACGGGGGATGGCAGGAGAAATTAAATAGCAGAAATGGTAGTCCCTCAAGGCCACGGGGAATGGAGTTTGAGCTGGGAAAGAAACAAGAAAAGAAGGTATGCAGCTGCCAAAGAAATATGTTAAAAAGCAGATTATAAAAGCATAGAGGGCAGAGTTCAGTCTGAAATTTGTAATCTCAATGGTGAGTACAAGAAGCTGTAAAGCCTGGGGAGTTCTATTACAGCCAACATATACCCAGGATTGGCCAAGTGTGCTGTAACTTTCTGATATTTTTTTTTCTGACATTTGTAGTTCAAATCTGATGACGATAGTAACTTTTCAAATTGGACTGGAGTTTAATATTCTGGACAAATGTCAAATAAATCACATTGATCACATTCTGCAGATCTTAGTCCATAACCCTGCATGTTCCAGCATTTCAGTTACATCCATGTCATGCTGGTTGGACAGGACATACAAGGATGGTGACGATGGTGTCTAGGACATTGTCAGCTATAATTCTGTGCGTATGACTGTGTCAGCTTGTTGCTTCACTAGTCTGCGTTCCAGCTCACCCAATAAGATGTTGGCAGGGTAAGACACTACAG
>NW_025178495.1:0-2192 GCF_004010195.1 Chiloscyllium plagiosum | reverse complement strand
CCACTCTTGAAAGCAGCAAATTAACACCCCCCCCACACTTGTATTCAGTCTCCCTAGAGTACTGGCCCATCCACAGACAACCAGGCCCACTCACAGGAACATAGTACATTGTAAAGTTGAACTTAACTCATGGTTTCATTCAACTCCCAAAGGCAGGGTCTACTTCCAAACTCTAAAGATACAGGAAGTGCTCACCTCCCAGCACACACACAGGTGTTCAATCTTCAGAGGCCCAGTCCCAGGGCTCGGCCTCCCCACAGGAAGAGCTCCTCTGATAAGAAGTAGTTTTCCATAAGGGCTCAGTCCAAACACCAAAAGAAATGAAGACACAAACTAAAAACAAAGAAAATCAACATTGTCCTTTTCTTAAAAGTGAAAGAGAAAAGAGCAACACAAAGGCTGTAACCAGCCAGTGAACTGAGTTACACCTGAAACACATTGATTTTTAAAATGCCTGATGCACACAGTCTTACTAAATGAATACCATTTAACAGACTGGATAAATAATTCAGCAAGTTCAGGAATACGGATTCCCCCCCCCAAAAAAACAGAAACCAACAGTAACAGTAACACACTGACTGTGGCCCAACCAGCACAGAGTCAATCGCCGAAATTGAGAAGACTGTGAATCTCCTGTATTTTTAAATATTTCATTAAACAATTCACAGTTTACAAAACAATTAACATTTAACAGCTGTACAGAGAGAAACAGCAATTTCACAAGGGAGAGGAATGGCAAAGCCAACCCCAAACCCTGACATTCAATCGGTTTTCAGGGAGATGAGGACAAACCTCAAATCACAGTTTCAATTATTACAAACAGTAAAAATGATATTTGTACATATAATACAGTCCAATTACGTAAGAAACAGTGAATACAATACGGACAACCAGAAAAAAACCCAGCAAGCCCCTGCAACTCTGCCACCTTTCAGCCACTCTAAGGCAACCCGCACCTTCTATCTCTCAGTCCACCCCGCGCCTCTTCAAGTTCTCGGTCCGCCCTGACACACCTTTCAATCACCTCCAGGACAGCCTGCCCCGATACCCGCCGGGAGTGACAGCAGTCAGGATGACCTACCCGCCTTCCGGCTCTCGGTCTTCCCCCAAGTACCATTGGGCTCTCACCCGCCTCAATGCGCCATCTGGGCCGTGGACTACCCTGATACCTTCTGGCCAACTCGAAGACAACCTGCCCCCCTACCCCTGGGATGACAGCGTGCAGGGCAGCCAACAAGCCTTCCAGATCTCAGCCTGCCCCTGCATGCCTTCTGGCTCTCAGCTGCTCTGACACGCCTTCTGACCACCTCGATGACAGCCCGTCCCGATCACCCCTTCTCAGGACGACAGCGCTCAGAACTGCATACCCAACTTCTGGCTCTCAGGGAGACTGGCAACGGGGTGGCCTAGCCACCTTCCAGCTTTCAGGACAGCCTACCAACCTTAAGGTTCACAGGATGACCTACCCACCATCCAGCTCTCAGGGTGACCTGTTTGCTTCCCATCGCACAGTAAGGCCTGTTGGACCCAGGGACACACGAGACAGTGCAGGTGATAACTCCAACAAACCACATGACACAGATAATTATTAACAAACAGAGTCCGTTCTGGTATCATAAACAGTTCTCTTCAAACTGTAGCATCCATTGCCAGGAACAGAATCCACTCCAGTATACAAAAGCTTTGTCAGAAATTGAGTCCACTCCAAACTGCAGAGTCTGTTGCTAAAAACAGAGTCCACTCCCAAAGGCAGCAAATCTACACTCTACACTCTACACTCTACACCCCACATATGTTCAGTCTCCAGGAAGTGCTGGCACAGCCTTGGAACACCAGGACCACTGTCAGGAACATAGTACATTGTAAAGGTGCAGTTAACTCACAGTTGTTTGGTCCACTCCTGAAGGAAAGGTCTTCTCCCAAACTCCACGATACAACAAGTGCTCACCTCCCAGCACACACATAGGTATTCAATATTTAGAGGCCCAGTCCCAGAGCGAGGCCTGCCCACAGGAACAGCTCATCTGGTAAGATGTATTTCTTCACACGGGCTCGGTCCAAACACAAAAAACAGTGAAGACACTTACAAAAAAATAGAGGAAACTAGAGTCCAAGTGTAAGCCCTACCAGAAAAATCAACGTTGTCCTTTTGTTTAAATGTGAAACAGAAAAGATTAACAAATAGGCTGCAA
>NW_025178494.1:0-2192 GCF_004010195.1 Chiloscyllium plagiosum | reverse complement strand
GATAGTTTGTTATTTGGAAAAATATACTTTTTATTATTTAGTGTCATAGAGATGTGCAGCACGGAAACAGACCCATTCGGTCCAACCTGTCTCTGCCAACTCGATATCCTAAATTAATCTAGTCCCATTTGTCAGCACTTGGTTCATATCCCACTAAACCCTTCCTATTCATAGACCCATCCAGATGCCTTTTAAATGCTGTAATTATATCGGCTTCCACTACTTCCTCTCGCAGCTCATTCCATACATGCACCACCCTCTGCATGGAAAAGTTGCCCCTTCGGTACCTTTTATATCTTTCTGCTCTCACCCTAAACCTATGCCCTCTTGTTGTGAACCTCACCCCTACTCTGGGGAAAAGACACTTTAAAAAAAAAAGTTGAGCAACCAGACAAAATGCGAAAGCTATAAAATGTTGAGCCTCATGGGGGGGAAAAAATGTGGCTCGACCCTTTATTTCTTCTCTTGGCATTTGAACACTTAACATCTGTCAATAGCACCAGCATCGCCACAGAGCATATTGTGTCTGCTCCTCGGTGTGAACAGCAGTGCGCCTGTTCGCTGGTGTCACCAACACATTGTCCATGCTCCTCACTGTCAGTAGAAAAGGAGACATCGCTTATCTCTGTTCCTAAAGGTCTTCCCTTTATTCTTAAAGCTATGTCCTCTGGTCCTAGTCTCTCCTACCAATGGAAACATCTTCCCAATGTCATTGCACAGTGGGGATGAAGTCCTACCCTATCCGGTCATTTCTGCTGGTCGGTGAGACTAGGCCTTAAGGTTAGAAGAAGTAGCTTTTAGACAGAGATGAGGAGGAACTGCTTTTCCCAGAGGGTCGTGAATGTATGGAATAGTCTAGATTAGAGTGGTGCTAGAAAAGCACAGCAGGTCAGGCAGCATCCGGAGAGCAGGAAAATCGATGTTTCGGGCAAAAGCCCTTCATGAAAATCTGTGGACTACTCTGGCCAAGGAAGCAATAGAGGCAACTTCATTAAGTATATTCAAGACACAGTTAGGTGGGATTTGGCCTGATTGGGGAATTAAGGGGTTGCTTGTGACCGTGCAGGGAGGAGGAGATGAGACGATGGATAGATCAGCCATGATCTTAATGAATGACGGAGCAGGGTCTCTTGTAGCAACTGGAGTGAATCCAGAGAGGGAGCAGACTTTACGACCTCAGGTATGTGTCTTGGTGACCCGGGTGAGGAAAGACAGAAGTTCTGGTTGCGACTGTTTTTCATAGCTTGCCAGAGTCTGAGGAGTGACCTTATACACTTCTATATCATCATGAGGGGCATGGATAGGGTAAATAGACATGGTATTTTCCTTTGGATGGGGCAGTCCAGAACTAGAGGGTAATAGGTTTAGGATCGAGAGTGTGGTGCTGCAGCAAGTCAGGCAGCATCCGAGGAGCAGGAAAATCAACGTTTCGGGGAAAGGCCCTTCATCAGAGAAGTGTGTGTGAGAGTTTGTGTGTAAGACTGCGCGTAGGAGAGTGTGTATTTGCATGAGTGCCTGCTTGATAAAGAAGGTGTTCAGTACACTTGCCTTCATTGTTCACTTGCTGAGTACAGGAGTTGGGACATCATGTTGGAGATGCACACAGAAAGCACGTTACTCAGAGGGTGATAGGTGCCTGGAACACATTACTAGTAGAGGCAGGGACGGTAGATTCATTTAAAGTGCACCTGGACAGATGCATGTGTCGTTGGAGAACTGAGGGATACAGATTCAGGAATTGGGCGATTAGGTTTAGACAGGGGATTTGGATCAGCTTAGACTTGGAGGGCTGTCGGGCCTGTTCCTGGGTTGTAAATTTTCTTTGTTCTACATTGAGGTTGTACAGGATGTTGGTGAGGCCATTTTTCTGGAGTACTGAGCACAGTTCTGGTCGCCCTGTAATATGAAGAAGACTATTAGAGGCCGGACCAATGAGGAGCACTGGAACTCCGGAAGGAGTCTGGTCCTCCTGCCATTGATAGCAGCCCTATTGACTGAATCCGAGACATCAATTTTTCTGCTCCTTGGATGCTGCCTGACCTGCTGTGTTTTTCTAATCTTGACCCATGAACTTCTGAAGCTGCTGTTGCTCTTCTCTCTCTGAATGAAGACTGAGATTCATCCAAGACTGTAATTTCCTTCCTCTGTCCAACAGCACACTCTTCTCTCACTCCCTTTTCTATTTCTTTTAT
>NW_025178493.1:0-2192 GCF_004010195.1 Chiloscyllium plagiosum | reverse complement strand
AGTGTCACCAACAGCCTGATATTCACACTAGGGAGCAGTGTCACTTAACAACCTGATGTTCACACTAGGGGGCTGCGTCACCAACAGCCTGATGTTCACACCAGGGGGCTGTGTCACCAACAGCCTGATGTTCACACTAGCGGACAGTGTCACCAAACGGCTGATGTTCACACTCAGGTGCAGTGTCACCAACAGCCTGAGGTTAACACTGGGGACACAGTCACCAACAGCCTGATGTTCACACTCGAGCGGAATGTCACCAACAGGCTGATGTTCACACTCGGGGGCAGCGTCACCAACAGCCTGAAGTTCACTCTCGGGGGCAATGTCACCAACAGCCTGATGTTCACACTCGAGCGGAGTGTCACCAACAGGCAGATGTTCACACTTGGGGGCAGTGTCACCAACAGACTGATGTTCACACTCGTGGGCAGTGTCACCAACAGCCCAATGTACACACTAGGGCGCAGTGTCACCAACAGCCTGATATTCACACTAGGGGGCAGTGTCACTTAACAACCTGATGTTCACACTAGGGGGCTGTGTCACCAACAGCCTGATGTTCACACCAGGGGGCTGTGTCACCAACAGGCAGATGTTCACACTTGGGGGCAGTGTCACCAAGACCCTAATGTTCACTCTCGAGGGTAGTATCACCAACAGCCTGATGTTCACACTAGCGGGCAGTGTCACCAACAGGCTGATGTTCACACTCAGGTGCAGAGTCACCAACAGCCTGAGGTTAACACTGGGGACACAGTCACCAACAGCCTGATGTTCACACTCGAGCGGAATGTCACCAACAGGCTGATGTTCACACTGGGGGCAGTGTCACCAACAGCCTGAAGTTCACTCTCGGGGGCAATGTCACCAACAGCCTGATGTTCACACTCGAGCGGAGTGTCACCAACAGGCAGATTTTCACACTAGGGGGCAGTGTCACCAACAGACTGATGTTCACACTCGTGGGCAGTGTCACCAACAGCCTAATGTACACACTAGGGTGCAGTGTCACCAACAGGCTGATGTTCACACTGGGGGGCACAATCACCAACAGCCAGACGTTCACACTAGAGGCCAGAGTCACCAACAGTATAATGTTCACACTAGTGGGCAGTGTCACCAACAACCTGATGTTCACACTTGGGGGCAGTGTCACCAAGACCATGATGTTCACTCTCGAGGGCAGTGTCGCCAACAGCCTGATGTTCACACTAGCGGGCAGTGTCACCAAACGGCTGATGTTCACACTCAGGTGCAGAGTCACCAGTAGCCTGAGGTTAACACTGGGGACACAGTCACCAACAGCCTTATGTTCACACTAGGGGGCAGTGTAACCAACAACTTGATATTCACACTAGGGGGCAGTGTCACTTAACAGCCTGATGTTCACACTTGGTGGCAGAGTCACCAACAGCCTGATGTTCACACTTGGTGGCAGAATCACCAACAGCCTGATGTTCACACTTGGTGGCAGAATCACCAACAGCCTGATGTTCACTCGTTGGGAGTGCCATCAACATCATGATATTCACACTAGGTGGCAGTATCTCCAACAGCCTGATGTTCACACTAGGGGGTGGTGTCACCAACAGGCTGATGTTCACACTAGGGGGCGGTGTCACCACCAGGCTGATGTTCACACTAGGGGCCAGTGTCACCAACAGCCAGATGTTCACACTAGGGGGCAGTGTAACCAACAACCTGTTATTCACACTAGGGGGCAGTGTCACTTAACAGCCTGATGTTCACACTTGGTGGCACAATCACCAACAGCCTGATGTTCACACTCGTCGGCAGTGCCATCAACATCATGATATTCACACTAGGTGGCAGTGTCTCCAACAGCCTGGTGTTCACACTAGGGGGCGGTGTCACCAACAGCCTGATGTTCACACTAGGGGCCAGTGTCACCAACAGCCAGATGTTCACACTAGGGGCCAGTGTCACCAACAGCCTGATATTCACACTAGGGGGCAGTGTCACTTAACAGCCTGATGTTCACACTAGGGGGCAGTGTCACTTAACAGCCTGATGTTCACACTAGGTAGCAGAATCACCAACAGCCTGATGTTCACACTCGGGGGCAGTGCCATCAACATCATGATATTCACACTAGGGGGTAGTATCATCAAGCACCTGATGTTCACACTCGGGGTCAGTGTCACCAACAGCCTGATCTTCATGATAGA
>NW_025178492.1:0-2192 GCF_004010195.1 Chiloscyllium plagiosum | reverse complement strand
TAACTTTGTACCCCAGTCCAACACCGGCATCTCTGAATCTTGATTAGGGTTAGTCAACACAGTTTTTTGTGAAGGGTAGTTCGTGCCTCATTAACCTTATTGAGTTCTTCGAGAAGGTGACAAAACAGGTGGATGAAGGTAAGGCAGTTGATGTGGTGTATATGGACTTCAGTAAGGCATTTGATAAGGTTCCACACGGTAGGCTATTGCTCTAAATGAGGAGTTTTGGGATTGAAGGTGATTTAATGGTTTGGATCAGAAATTGCCTCGCTGAAAGAAGACAGAGGGTGGTAGTTGATGGGAAATATTTATCTTGGAGATCAGTTACCAGTGGTGTCCTGCAAGGATCTGTTTTAATCATTTTTATAAATGATCAGGTGGGCAGAGAAGGATGGGTTAGTAAATTTGCATATAGCACTAAGATAGGCAAAGTTGTGGATAGTGCCAAAGGATGTTGTGGGTTACAGAGGGACAGAGCTTGGCTGAGAAGTGGCAAATGAGTATAATGCAGAAAAGTGTGAGGTAATTCACTTCGGAAGAAGTAATAGGAATGTAGAGTATTAGGCTAATGGTAAATTCTTGGCAGTGTAGATGAACAGAGAGATCTAGGTAAATTCTTCAATGTATTACTCATGTCTTACACCATGTGCATAAATCCCAGAAAGTTGCCACCCTGGTTTATAGGGTTATTTAGAAGGCATATGGTGTGTTGGCGTTTATTGATAGGGGGATTGAGTTTCGGAGCCATGAGATCATGCTTCAGCTATACAAGACACTGGTAAGGCCGCACCTGGAGTATTGCATACAGTTCTGGTCACCGTATTATAGGAAGGATGTGGAAAGGAAAGAGGAAAGAGTTCAGAGGAGACTTACTAGGACATTGCCTGGTATGGAGGAAGGTCTTACGAGGAAAGGCTGAGAGAATTGAGGCTGTTTTCGTTGGAGAGAAGAAGGGTGAGAGGTGAGTTAATCCAGACATATAAGATAATCAGAGGGTTAGATAGGGTGGACAGTGAGAGCCTTTTTTCCTCAGATGATGAAGGCAAGGGGACATAGCTTTAAATTGAGGGGTGATAGATTTAGACCAGATATTACTCAGAGTAGTAGGGGTTGATTTTTCTGCCAGACAGTCAAGCTTCTATCCATGCTAGCACCTTGCCTTGACACCATATCTCAACTTACGCAGTAGCCTCCCATGCGGCACCTTATCAAAGGTTTTCTTGAAGTCCAGATAGGGTGGCAAGGTGGCTCAATGGTTAGGGACCCAGGTTCGATTCCAGCCTCCAGTGACTGTGTGGAGTTTGCACATTCTCCCCTTGTCTTTGTGGATTTCCTCCAGGTGCTCCAGTTTCCTCCCACAGTCCAAAGATGTGCAGATTAGGTGAATTGGCCATGCTAGATTGCACATAATGTTCAGGGATGTGTAGTTTAGGTGCATTAGTCAGGGTTAAATATAGGATAATAGGGTAGGGGAATGGGTCTGGGGGAGTTACTCTTTGGAAGGTCAGCGTGGACTTGTTGGGCCAAATGGCCTGTTTCCACATTGACCTTCTGTACAGTCTCAGATTGATCTCTTTCCTCACTATCTCCCTGGGGTCCCAACTCTCACCTTACTAGTTTAAATCCTCCTGAGCAGCTCTAGCAAATCTCCCTGCCAATATGTTCATTCCCTTCCAATTCGGGTACAATCCGTTGTTCTTGTATAGGTCACTTCTACCCCAGAAGAGATTCCAATGATCCAAAAATGTGAATCCTTCTCCTATACATCAGCTCCTCAGCCATGCATTCATCTACTCGATCCTCCTATTCTGACCCTCACTAGCTCACAGCATTGGGAGTAATCCTGAGGATATTACTACTCCTGAGGATCTTTTTAAATTCCTGCCTCTCTATATTCTCCCTTCGGAATCTCATTCCTTTCCCTTTCTATATCATTGTTTCCAATATGCACAATGACCTCCTGCTGGGCTCTCTCCCCCTTGAGAACATTCTGCACCCTATGAGACATCCTTGATCCTGGCACCAGGGAAGCAACACACCATTCTGATTTTTCGCTGCTGGCCACAGAAATGTCTGTCTGTGTTTCGGACCAGAGTCCTCTAACACAATTGATTTCTTGGAACCCGACGTACCCCTCATTGTACTAGAGCCGGTCTCATTACCAGAAACTTGGCTGTTTGTGCTACATTCCC
>NW_025178491.1:0-2192 GCF_004010195.1 Chiloscyllium plagiosum | reverse complement strand
ATCTCAGATAGTGACAGGGATTGAATCTCAGTCTGTGACAGGGATTGACCCTCAGTAAGTGACAGTGATTGAATCTTTGTTTGTGACAGGAATTGAACCTCAGTCAGTGACAGGAATTGAATCTCAGTTAGTGACTGGGATTCAACTTTAGTCAGTGACTGGCATTGTCCCTCAGACAGTGACAGGGATTGAATGTCAGTCAGTGACAGGGATTGAGCCTCAGTCAGTGAGTGGGATTGAGCCTCCATTAGTGACAGGGATTCAATCTCAGTCTGTGAGAGTGATTGAACCTCAGTCAGTGACAGAGATTCAATCTCAGTCTGTGACAATGATTGAAAGTCAGTCAGTGACAGGGATTGTATTTCAGTAAGTGACATGGATTGAGCCTCAATCAGTAACAGGGATTGTGCTTCAGTCTGTAACAGGGATTGAATCTCAGACAGTGACAGGTACTGCAACTCAATCAGTGACAGGAATTGAATCTCAGTCATTGACAGGGATTGAGCCTCAAATAGTGACAGGGATTGACCCTCAGTCAGTGACAGGGATTGAATCACATTCAGTGACAGGAAGTGAATCTCAGTCAGTGACAGGGATTGAATCTCAATCAGTGACTGGGATTGAATCTGAATCAGTGACAGGGTTTTTCACTCAGACAGTGACAGGGATTGAATCTCAGTCAGTGACAGGGATTGACCCTCAGTCAGTGACAGGGATTGAACCTCAGTCAGTGAAAGGGATTGATCATCAGTCAGTGAGAGGGATTGAACCTCAGTCAGTGACAGTGATTAACCCTCAGTCAGTGACAGGGATTGATCCTCCGTCAGTGACATGGATTGAATCTCAGACAGTGACAGGGATTGAATCCCTGTCTGTGACTGGCATTGTCCCTCAGACATTGACAGGGATTGAATGTCAGTCAGTGAGAGGGATTGAGCCTCAGTCAGTGACAGGGATTGAATCTCAGACAGTGACAGGGATTGAACCTCAGACAGTGACAGGGATTGAATCGCAGTCAGTGTCAGGGATTGAGCCTCAGTCAGTGACAGTGATTGAATCTCAGTCTGTGACAGGGATTGAACCTCAGTCAGTGACATGGATTGAATCTCAGACAGTGACAGGGATTGAACCTCCGTCAGTGACAGTGATTGAACCTTCGTCAGTGACAGGGATAGAATCTCAGACAGTGACAGGGATTGAATCTCAGTCTGTGACAGGGATTGAACCTCAGTAAGTGACAGGGATTGAATCTTAGTCAGTGACAGGGATTGACCCTCAGTAAGTGACAGTGATTGAATCATAGTTTGTGACAGGAATTGAATCGCAGTCAGTGACAGGGATTCAATCTCAGTCAGTGACTGGCATTGACCCTCAGACAGTGACAGGGATGGAATGTCAGTCCGTGTCAGGGATTGAGCCTCAGTCAGTGACAGGGATTGAATCTCATACAGTGACAGGGATTGAACCTCAGACAGTGACAGGGATTGAATCGCAGTCAGTGACAGGGTTTGAGCCTCAGTCAGTGACAGGCATTGAGCCTCAATCCATGACACGTATTGAATCTCAGTCAATGACAGGTATTGAACCTCAGACAGTGACAGGAATTGAATCTCAATGAGTGACAGGGATTGAACCTCCGTCAGTGACAGGGATTGATCCTTAGGCAGTGACAGGGATTGAATCTCAATCAGTGACAGGGATTGAACCTTAGTCAGTGACAGGGATTGAGCCTCAGTCAGTGAGAGGGATTGAATCTCCGTCAGTGACAGGGATTGAACCAGAGTCAGTGACAGGGATTGAATCTCCACCAGTGACAGGGATTGAACCTTAGTCAGTGACAGTGATTGAAAATCAGTCAGTGACAGGGATTGAGCCTCAGTCAGTGACACGGATTGAATCTCCGTCAGTGACAGGGATTGAATCTCAATCAGTGACAGGGATTGATCCTTCGTCACTGACCGTGAACCTTAGTCAGTGACAGTGATTGAATATCAGTCTGTGACAGGGATTGAACCTCAGTCAGGGACAGGGATTGAATCTCAGACAGTGACAGGGATTGAACCTCAGTCAGTGACAGGGATTGAGCCTCAGTCAGTGACAGGGATTGAATCTCCGTCAGTTTCAGGGATTGAACCTTCGTCAGTGACAGGGATTGAATATCAGTCTGTGACAGGGATTGAACCTCAGTCAGT